>NW_026652295.1:8987233-9145529 GCF_009828535.3 Hylobates moloch | reverse complement strand
TTATTATTATTATTATTATTATTATTATTATTATTACATAGAGGAGGAAGCAGACGCTTAGAAATTTAAATAATTTGCCTCATAACGTAAGCAAGTAAGAGTCAGATCTGTGATTTTCATCTAGTTCTTTTAACCTCTAAGTTCTTAAGTGATCTTTCCTCTTCACCTCCTATAGAAGCAGTTCCCCTCTATGTTGCAGTCTCCTTGAAGGCAAAGGTTGTGCACTGTCATGTTTTGAAGCCCAATATCGCTGAGAACAATGACAGACACATGCCGTGGCTCAGTAAGTATTTGCTGGAGTTGCAATATCTTGCTCTATCACTCTCTGTCCTTTTTACCCTCTGTAGATTATCATAAAATCTTGTAGAACTGCCTTTTCATCCATTCTGCTGACAAACCATTTCCCCAAAGTGCTGTCATTTGATTAGATTTGCCTCAACATCTGAAAGCTGGACACACTCCAAGGCCTGCTGGTGGAGATTTGATACTGCCATTTGACTTGGAGAATGGTGCTTTGGTGGCACTAGTGGAATCAGTCCAGTAACTAACGGGAACATCAATGATGGGTTCAAATCTGGGATGCATTAAGGTAATTGCATGGACACGCCAGCTTAGGAGACATGGATTTTCATCTCTGTCTTGATGCTACATTGGTGCCATGTTTCCTGAGGATGCACTCGCAAGCGTAATGAGGGCTGCTGTCTCCTTCTCCAACTGTGTGTTGTTGGAGTGCATAGTATGGTTGGAATTCAGTTCCAGACTTTGGTTTTCTGCCATATTCAACAGTATTTGGATGCTTCTGTGACTTTTCCAGGTGTTGGCCGTATCTGACCTAACTTTCTGCCAACTCATAATGCAATGTGACTCTAGTAAGGAAACTATCAGCCCATCTCCGAGCCTGTTTGCTCATGTATTTCTGTACAACCATCAGCATTTGCCCGGAAGATTGCCTTAGAGGTTTTAGTGGTGGCTGACTCTTCAATGCAAAAGAAACAAAGCTGTCCATCAGAGCAGAATTTAATTTTTATGATGATGATTTGAGCTTTGCTTGTTTTAAAAGTAGGGGATAATGCAGGAGAAAAAATAAAACAGACAGAAAATATCAAATCAGGTCTTCAGTTCTCCATACTACCTGGTGAGATGGAATCCAGCTCCAAAAACTTTTAGCAATACTGATTTACCTTTACATGTCAGGATAAATCAGGAATTGGGAGCCAACAGGAGATGCCAGACTGAGGAAGTCTGGAACTTTGTTTTAGGAAGAACCACAGCACCAAGATGAAGATTATTTGTTTATTCTCTCATGTACGAACCCAGCATACACTCACTTAGGAACACTGACTATATGGACTGGCTGCTAGGGACACGAAAATGCATCAGATGCAGCTTCTAATGTGAAGGTATTAGTAGTTTACTCAGAGCTACCAAGTCCATTTTTATGAGCACTACTATCTTGCAGGTGTAGGAACTAAAAGTAAGGGAGGTTAAGTAACTCACTAAAGTTTACTCAGCTAGCAACTATCAAATCTAGGAGGTCATTCCAGGACTTCTTTTTTTATTATTATACTTTAAGTTCTGGGATTCATGTGCAGAACATGCAGGTTTGTTACATAGGTATACACGTGCCATGGTGGTTTGCTGCACCCATCAACGCATCATCTATATTACGTATTTCTCCTGATGCTTTCCCTCCCCTAGCCCCCCACCCCCTGACAGGCCCCAATGTGTGATGTTCCCCTCCCTGTGTCCACATGTTCTCATTGTTCAACTCTCACTTATGAGTGAGAACATGTAGTGTTTGGTTTTCTGTTCCTATGTTAGTTTGCTGAGAATGATGGTTTCCAGCTTCATCCATGTCCCTGCAAAGGACATGAACTCATCCTTTTTTATGGCTGCATAGTATTCTGTGGTGTATATGTGCCACATTTTCTTTATCCAGTCTATCATTGATGGGCATTTGGGTTGGTTCCAAGTATGTGCTATTGTGAATAGCACTGCAATAAACATACGTGTGCATGTGTCTTTATAGTAGCATGATTTATAATCCTTTGGGTACATACCCACTAATGGGATTACTGGGTCAAATGGTATTTCTGGTTCTAGATCCTTGAGGAATCGCCACACTGTCTTCCACAATGGTTGAACTAATTTACACTCCTACCAACAGTGTACTTCTAACTCTAACTCCTGTCCTCTTTGCACAATGATGCAACTATAAAATAGCAGCAACCTAATCAAAAAGAAACTACAGAAATAAGTAAGAGCTTCATTCACCAGAGATGGAGCTTTAAGACAGGATAGTGATTCACTAAAGAGGCAGAGTATAAAGAGTTTCGCTTGGTAGGAAACAGTTACTAAAGAAGCGGATAAAAGCACAGAATGGAGCCCTTAGCAACGATCTCTATACAATGCCAGGGGACATCTTTTTTTTTTTTTTTTTTTTTGAGACAGAGTCTCGCTCTGTCGCCCAGGCTGGAGTGCAGTGGTGCAATCTTGGCTCACTGCAAGCTCCTCCTCCCGGGTTTACGCCATTCTCCTGCCTCAGCCTCTCTGAGTAGCTGGGACTACAGGCGCCCACCACCACGCCCGGCTAATTTTTTTTTTGTATTTTTAGTAGAGACGGGGTTTCACCGTGGTCTGGATCTCCTGACCTCGTGATCCGCCCGCCTCGGCCTCCCAAAGTGCTGGGATTACAAGCGTGAGCCACTGCGCCTGGCCGCCAGGGGACATCTTTTATCCAACTTCTGCTGTAATCCCCTTCTTGTGACCAGAATTGGTTTTGGAGTTGGGTACCTAGCTGGTGATGAACTAGTCCAAGGGATTTTAAAGCCCCTGAGTTTAGAAAGCTAGGTTTAGAAAGCATGGAGCAAACTAGAGATTACTGCATCTTTTATCTAGTTTGTTTTGAAGGAGTATATTTTTTTAATGACTTCCTCAAGATATTTGGGTACAGATTTTATAGAATAAATACTGTTATCAAATCAACACATACTATTTCTTTTCAAGAAATGAAAGCATCATCAAACCTCAGAGTTAAAAATGATGCTTTAACCAACCAAACATTTGCAACCACAAGTTAAACAAAACACAGTATGTTTCATATGTACCAACTATAATTACACAAAATGTAAGGTTTCACTCACAACTGTCATCGGTTTGAGGTGGTTTTGTTCTTCTATACTTTTGTGGGATATCCCTTGGAGACACTGTAATCTAGAAATATGACTTAGCTAAATGGTTAAGAGCAAAGGTATGCAACTTACTATTTGCATTTAAATCTTGGCCTTATCAATTAATAATGTCCTTGAGCAAATTTGGCCTCTCTTTGTCTCAGTTTCTGAAGGCATATGACAGTATCTATCTTGTAGGGATATAATAATGATTCAGTGGGTCTCTACAAAGAACACAGGAAAGTGTCTAGCACACAATACGTCTTTTATTAATATTAAGTCTTATTCATGTAGACTAACAAATTCTTTATAATACTTTCCCAGTTGAAAAAAAATCAACCTTTTCAAGTCATGTACAGTTTTCTTAGAGTGCCAATTATTTAGTTAGGTATTGCCTTGTTCCAGATGAATTTAAAATATGTAGACACGGAGAATTTCCTTCTTCATATCCCAAGTGGGCTTGGAATACAAGATAGCGTACCATTATCTCCTCTCTACAGCCAAATTAAGATCTCAGAGTTCATGGTAGGGCTGTGTTCCTTATGTTTACCAACTAATTCTACATCAACCAGGAACATCCAGCACTTATGTAGCTGGCTTGGGGCCAAGTGTCTATTCCTATTTAATTCTGCCCTAAAGATTCCTGGTCCCAGCCAGGGTTACAGTCAGAAGCCAGAGAGGAAGGACTCTCCAGTTCTGCCTCAGTACCACTGCTGAGGGTAATCCACCTGGAAGCTATATCAAAGATATCCACTGTAGAGGAGAATTCATTTCCAAGTACATGGAGGTCCTCTTGGCATAGTGTATGGAGTTGGCATAATGTATGGAGATGCATAGGGTGTTCTGGTGGATATCCAACTGGCTCTCATGGGATGGGTTTGTTGAGCTATGTGGTGGAGAGACAGATTGACTTGCAGCTCTGTTGTACATAATACAACCAATCTTTTCATCCTGAGAGATAAAGACGTGGGTCCTAGATGCATCTACCATGTATCAAGATAAACAAAACACTTTATAAAACACATCGACAAATCACTTTGTTTCTTCATCCTATACCAAATTAAATATATGCTTTGCTCTCAGTTTTGCTATCTGTAGACATGCATAATATTTAGTTTCTCAGCTTAGTTGGGTTTCCAGTTGCACCCAAGAAGACATTGCAAGGAACTATACATGTCCAATGATTCATAGGAACCCCAATGAACAGAATAATACAGGTATAGGGCACCACAGATAATACTGGATATTACTTTTTGGATTTCTAGAAAGGTCTGTTCTCTCTCACCTTTTTAGGTATCAGAATGCCATACTATGCATTTCTTCTTCTTGGATAAGCAACAGTCTCTCTGTACAATGCTAGGAGACATCTTAGTTTCTCATCTTAGTTGGGTTTCCAGTTGCACCCAATAAGTCATTGGAAGGGACTATATATGCTTAGTGATTCATAGGGATGAATCATGGGACATTTCATTTTTGAAAAGTTTTCATATAACAGTCTTAGCAAGAATTCTTTGATTTTTCCAGATAATACTGCTTTCTGTCTCTCTTGTTAAAATGTGTATTATTGAGAAATATTGCAGTTGTTTCCTCTGCGACAGAACCCACTTAACAAGTATTTCCTGAACACATACTATAAGTGAGGCACTATTGTTGAAACTGAGGGCACAGCAGTAATACCTTTTTGAGATTTTAACTTCCTGAATCTATTATATAATTCTTATTTATAGTGCCTCAGATAACAGTATCATGCTAACAGGCTATTAATAACTAATTTATTGTTCAAACTAATCTAGGTAAGAGAAAGTCCATCTTATTTCCCCATATGTTATTGTGCTTTTCATTAAAACAAACTGATTCACAGTAGTTTTAATCTGGGAAAAATAAATATACAAAGTTGCAGTTAATTCATCACATGTCCATTCTTGATTTCCCTTCGTTCTCTACTATCTCTAACTCAAGGCACTCAGCATTCACACATATCTGGCCACAAGCCCTAATGAGTCAGTGCAATCACATTTGTTCTTGTGAAATGGATTATTAGCTAATGTTTTCTCCTTTTGCCCAACAAGAATGGAAGAAAAAGTGAGGGTAATTAAGGAGCTATACAATGCTGTTCTTCAGCTATTTGGTCATAAAGTACTTGGCATTGTTTAAACCACTATAAAAATTACTCAGTTTATTCCCCACCAGTCAAGATTCTCTCATTCCTTCCCAGTAAATCCCATTTAATGTAAAAGTAACTGAATGCAGAATTTATCCAAGCTACCCTTCTCCATAAAAGGCCAAGAATTTAACACCTTGTGGATGATTCCTTTTCCTTGATTTAGGAAGATAAAACTATTTAGGAAGGAATTCCTAGGTCAAACATTATGAGCTTACTGTGGCCTTGAGGTTGTGACCTTCTTAGAACTCATCAAGAGTGTCCTGCCATGTCTTTAACCTTTCAATCTAAACAAGAAGTTAATTTGGGTGTGGGGGCTGCGGAGACGTTTATTTGGTTCTTTTTAAAGAATTTTTTTTGTGAATCAGCATTTTGATGTCTTAGAAGTTCTTGATGAATCCCATTACTTAAAAATACAGGATAAGTTATTTGTATAGGGCTTTTTACTAGTTACTGATGTAATTTGCTATGCATTGTTTACCAGTTGATCCCTAAATTACTGTTATCTTTGACATTTTCTTTAAATAAAGGAAGACATTTTGACCTTATGCTTCAAATATGCTATTTCTGTTAAAAAGGAAGAAATGCCAAATGTGAATGGCTGTGTTATTTTTATACTTAGCCTGCTAGTTTCAATTTATATTTACTATGGTTTTAAAAGAATTGAAAGCAAAATGTATAAGACTTTTGAAGTAGATTCGTGTTCATGGTATCCTCTTCATTCCCTGGAAAGACATTTAGATAGATTTACAAATGAGTTTAAAATTTTACTACACTTTTCAAAAAAAATTAAAGCCCAAATCCTAAGACTTTATGAAATAGATCCCTGTTCCTAGACTCTTCTCTGTTCCTGAAAATACGTTTCTTGTATTCTTGCAAATTAGTTTAAGATAATTAGCTGACGCTCTAGAAGGAATTTGTTAATGCATTGAGGATGATCACAGGTGATGCTAAGAATGAATGAGCTTGTCTCCTTATCTATTCCATCACATGCAAAATGCTACTGTTTCTTTAACTTTGTGTTCAGTTGTAAGGCAGTAAGTAGCAGTGCAAATAGACTATTTCTCATTTCAACTCACACAACCTGGTGAGTGAGTAAGTTTCCATTCAAGGCTAGAAGGGAGGCATTTGAATATTAATCCTTTTCAAAGAAGATTTTTTTTCTCCCTAACAGTCATAATATTCACATAGTATGAGATCATGTGAAGTCATAATTCTGGATGTGGCATTCATTTTCTATTTTGACTGGCTTACATGTTATTGTGCTTCTACCCTCATGCTGTATAAGAATCTCCCTAATGAAGAAAAATCTACCAAGCAAATGAAAAACAGAAAAAGCAGGAGTTGCAATTTTAATTTCAGACGAAACAGACTTTAAACCAATAAAGTTCAAAAAAGACAAAAAAGGGCATTACATAATGGTAAACAGTTTAATTGAACAAGAAGACCTAACTGTCCCGAATCTATATGCACCCAACACAGTAACACCCAGATTCCTGAAGAAAGTTCTTAGAGACCTACAAAGAGACTTAGATTTACACACAATAATAGTGGGGACTTCAAAACCCCACTGGTAGTATTAGATAGATCACTGAGGCGGGAAATTAACAAAAAGATTCAGGACCTGAACTCAATACTTGACCAAATGGACCTAATAGACATCTACAGAACTCTCCACCCAAAGACGACAGAATATACATTCTTTTCATCACCACAAGGTACATACTCTAATATTGACCATGCAGTTGGATATTAAACAACCCTCAACAAACTCAAAATAACTGAAATTATATCAACCATACTTTTGGACCACAGCACAATGAAAAATAAAAATCAAGGCCTAGAAAATTGCCCAAAACCATACAATTACATGGAAATTAAACAATGTACTCTTAAACAACTCTTAGGTAACTAATGAAATTAAAGCAGAAATCAAGAATTTCTTTGAAACTAATAAGAACAAAGACACAACATACCAGAATCTCTGAGACACAGCTAAGGCAATGTTAAGATGGTAATTTATAGCACTAAATGCCCACATCAAAAAGTTAGATCTCAAATTAACAATGTTACATCACAACTAGAAAAACTAGAGAAGCAAGAACAAAAGTTAGCAGACGACAAGAAATAACCAAAATCAAAGCTGAACTGAAGGAGATTGAGACATGAAAAACCATAAAATAGATCAATAAATCTAGAGGTTTTTTTGAAAAAATTAATAAGATAGATGGACTGCTAGCTAGACTAATAAAGAAAACAAGGAGAGAAGATCTAAAAAAACATAAAAATGACAAAGGGGACATTACCACAGATGCCCCCAGAAATATAAATAGCCATTGGGGACTCCTATGAACAATTCAGTGCACAAGAAGTACAAAATCTAGAAAAAATGGATACATTCCTGGACACATACATCCTCCCACAAGTGAACCAGGGAGAAATTGAATTCCCTGAATAGACCAATAATTAGCTCTGCAATTGAATCAGTAATAAATAGCCTACCAACCCCAAAAAAGCCCAGGACTGGATAGATTCACAATTTGTACCAGATTTACAAAGAAGAGCTGGTACCATTCCTACTGAAGCTATTCCAAAAAATTGAGAAGAAGTGACTCATCCCTGGCTCATTCTACGAGGCAAGCATCATCTTAATACCAAAACCTGGCAGAGACACAACAACAACAACAGAATACTTCAGGCTAATATCCTTGATTAACATAGATGCAGAAATCTTCAATAAAATACTAGCAAACAGAATCAAGCAGCACACCAAAAAGGTGATCCACCACTATCAACTAGGCTTTATCCCTGGGATGCAAGGTTGGTTCAGCATAGGCAAATTAATAAATATGACACATCACATAAATAGAAGTAAAAACAAAACCCTCATGATCGTTCCAATAGATGCAGAAAAGGCTTTCAATAAAATTCAACATCCTTTCATGTTAAAAACTCTCAAAGTAGGTATTAAGGGCACATAATTCAAAATAATAAGAGCTATCTAGGACAAAGCTGCAGCCAACATCATACTGAGGGCAAAAGCTGGACGCATTCCCCTTGAAAACTGGAACAAGACAAGGATGCCACCTTACTACTCCTATTCAACATAGTATTGGAAGCCCTGGCCAGAGCAGTCAGGCAAGGGAAAGAAATAAAGGGCATCCAAATAGTAAGAGAGAAAGTCAAACTATCCCTGTTTGCAGACAATGTTATTCTAGATCTAGAAAACCCCATAGTCTCTGTCCAAAAGTTTTGTGAGGTGATAAGCAACTTCAGCAACGTTTCATGATACAAAAGCGATGTATAAAAATCACTAGCATTCCTGTACACTAACAACACCTGAACTGAGAGGCAAATCAGGAATGCAATCTCATTCACAACTGCCCCAAAAAGAATAAAATCCCAAGGAATACAGCTAATCCAGGAGGTGAAGGATCTCTACCACGAGAATTACAGAAGGCTGCTGAAAGAAATAAGAGATGACACAAACAAATAGAAGAACATTCCATGCTCTGGGATAGGAAGAATCAATGTCATTAAAGTGGCCATACTGCCTAAAGCAATTTACAGATTCATCACTATTCCTATCAAACTACCAATGATGTTCTTCACATAACTAGAAAAAACTGTTCTAAAGTTTATATGGAACCAAACGAGAGCGTGAATTGCCATTGCAATCCTAAACAAAAAGAGCAAAGCTGGAGGAATCACACTGCCCAACTTTGAACTGCACTGCAAGGCTAAGTAACCAAAACAGCACGGTACTAGTACAAAAACAGACACACAGACCAAATGAACCGAATAGAGAACCCAGAAATATGACCTCACACATACAACCACCTGATCTTTGACAAAGCTGACAAAAACAAGCAATGCAGAAAGGACTCCCTATTCAAAAAGGGTGCTGGGATAACTGGCCAGCTATATGCAGAAGGCTGAAGCTGGACTCCTTTTTTATACATATAAAAAATCAACTCAAGATGGATTAGAGAGCTAAATGTAAAACCTGAAACTGTAAAAACCCAGAAAGATAATCTGGGAAACACCACTTTGGACACAGGAACTGGCAGAGATTTTATGGTGAAAATGCCAAAAGTGATTGCAACAAAAGCAAAAATTGACAAATGGAACCTAATTAAATTAAAGAGCTTCCATACAGCAAAAGAAACTATCGACAGAATGAACAGGCAACCTACAGAATGGGAGAAAATATTTGGAAACTATACAGCTGACAATGGTCTAATGTTCAGAATCAATTAGGAACTTAAGCAAACATACAAGCAAAAAACAACTCCATTAAAAACTAGGCAAAGGACATGAGCAGACGTTTTTCAAAAGAAGACATACAAGTGACCAACAAACATGAAAAAATGCTCAATACCACCAATCATTAGAGAAATGCAAATCAAAACCACAACGAGGTACCATCTCACACCAGTCAGAATGGCTATTATTAAAAAGGCAATAAACAACAGATGTTGGCAAGATTGCGGAGAAAAGGGAACACTTACGCACTGCTGGTGGGAGTGTATATTATTTCAATCATTGTGGAAAGCAGTGTGGCGATTCCTTAAAGAACGAAAACCAGAACTGCCATTCGACCCAGCAATGCCACTACTGGGTATGTATTCAATGGAATATAAATTGTTCTACCACAATGATACATGTACATATATGTTCATTACAGCACTATTCACAATAGCAAAGACATAGATCTAATCTAAGTGCCCATCAAAGGTAGACTGGATAAAGAAAATGTGGTACATATACACCATGGAATACTGTGCAGCCATAAGAAAGAATGAAATCATGTATTATTCAGCAATATGGATGGAGATGGAGGCCATCATCCTTAGGAACAGAAAACCAAATACCACATGTTCTCAGTTATAAGTGGGAGCTAAATAATGAGAACACATTGGCAGAAAGAGGGGAACAACAGACAAACGTATATATGTATATATATATGGCTCATGCAGCTATGGAGGCTGGGAAGTCCTACCACTTGCTGTCTGTAAACTAAAAACCAGGAAAGCCGGGGGTGTAATTAAGTATGAGTCCAAAGACCTGAGAACCAAGGGAGCTGATACTGTAAATCCCATTCTGAGAACAGAAGAAAATGAGATGAGATGTCCCAGCTCATTAAGTGAGGCAGGGAAAAGGGGTTGAATTCCTCCTTCCTTCCCCTTTTAATTTTTAGAAACACTATTGCTAACATTCAGTATATTTAGGCATTTTTCTTGTGCATTTCAAAAATTGTGTAACTTCTTGGTTTCTAATCATGATCACTTGAATCCAATATGATACATCATGTGGTAACATTTCCAGTGGATTATGAGTGTCATATTTTGTCAAGATGGCACTTCCTTGTGTAGAATCTGAACCTTCTGTTAATTGACTTTTAGTCCTCCACTTTGATATAAATCTTTGCCTTCTGGGAGGAGTTGATTACTTCAAACATGACCTGTGGATATGCTTCTTGACAATTAGTAAGAATTCTCTTCCTTTTCTTAATGGACAGAATGGAAATTTCTGTGACATACTTCCATTCAATCTCATTGATGAGGAGCTTCCCATGGGTCATTGTAAACATTACGCATGGATCACTCAACAGCAATCAATTAGAAGTCTTTGCATTGACAGTCAGTCTCTACATACAAGAGTCTATTCATCTGAAAAAAAAATGCAAACCAAAATGTTGAAACAAATAATGCAGTTCTTTCTTATACAGGCACTTCATTTTTTATTTATGAAATATATGTCTCTGAGTAATAATTATGGAGATTGATCTTGCCAGCTCATTAGATATGCTTTTTATCTTAGTAAGAAATGGGCTGGTAAATAATATTTTGGCAAATGCCGAGGCTCAATCTATATTCAGGGGTCCTGCATTCTTCTGTTCAGGGATTCATGTTTTGTTTACTTTAACAGGGAAGGATTCAATTCTTTCAAAATATAACTTTTCAGGAACTATGCTAATGGTTATCTATTCTTTGCTTTGCCTTGAATCATTTTCGGGATTAGTTTTATTCAAGCTTTAGGACTGAGACTGCCTACTGGTAGTATTTGTATTTAATAACTTTACCTGCCTGTTAATGCTTAGATTCTTTCAAAACATCACAATTAGACTCTAACAAGCTTTTAGACTCTCCCTCCAGAGGGGGTTTGCCAGGTGGTTCCTCTGCTTAGAAACTCTTTTCTCTCCTTTTGGCCTTGTTACTTTTTACTTATTCTTCAGATGTGCATTTTCCCTAAGCCTTTGTTTTGATTCTCATAATATCATGTACCTCTTCTTTGTAATGTCTACCATTGGTGCAATTTACTTTTATTGATAGTTTTATTAATATTTTTCTATATTTACAAGACTGAAACTCTGTGATAAAAGAAAATACATTTGTTTTTTCTTACTATTGTATCCTCAACCATTAGCATATGAACCTGGAATTATATACATGTAAGTATATAGGCTTAAGAGATGTATCCATTACCGATTGCAAACAATCACTTTCTGTCCACTCTTTGGCCATAATTATTTACATCCCTTCTACATAAAGATGCACTACTTTCTCCTCAGGAGTCTTATTCCATTATGACATTAGGGTCAAATCATCCAGGATCTCATCATCTAAATCAGGACCAGATTTGAATTGAGCTTCTTAGATGCAGCTACTCAGATATGGCTCCTCTTGATCCAGGGATCAGTGTCCTAAAAGGACTTGTTATCTGTACTTCACCCCTGACCCCATTACACACACTTAGCAGGGTAATCATAATAGATACTCTCTTCAAAAGGTGAGGAGCAAGAAGCTTGTATCAATTGCTGTTCCATAGCAATTCTGAAGTCCAGCTGGGCACAAGTTGTTTTAAGGTCTCCTATTTCAGGGGCAGAGAAAATGTGTTGGTTAGGTTTAAGTCAGTTTGCAGAAAGTAGTTCCCTAGGCCATTGTCCCCTTCTGCTCTTAGCTGCACCTCCAGGCACTTAGCTCCAGTCTCTGAGACACCTTTCTTGTTTGATAAGAAATTCCCCATGTTTGCAGCTAAGTAGCCTTTTTACCCTGTTTCCTGCCCATAGAAAGTTGGGGGCCCAGAAGCCACATCCATTTGGAAGTGTCTCTATTCTATGCTTTTACCATGCTGGCAAAAGTCCCTTAAAAAGTTCATGTGCCAGATCAAATGTATATATATTCTATTAGACTCTCTTGTAAAAGCCACATACCATTATTTTGGAAATAGTCCTGTTCTACTTTGGGTGGCAGGTCAGGATGCTGTGGGACAACCTTCTTAAGATTCATAGAGGCCCTTTGCCCTACTGAGAGGATCTACTAGGCACTTTCTTAAGTTATTCTTAGGTCTTAAAAAAGATTTTATAGGCATACCTTTATTCTTCATTCTGGAGCTATTTCTTACTGGGACATCTTTTGTGGGCTGAAGAGACATATAAGATGAGAAAGAGTTTTATTTCCCAACCCAGGAAGTCTCGGCCCCCCTGTGTTTCCAAACAGAATAGTTTTTTTCCTTAGCTTATGTCTCTCTTACAGTACTTTGTCGTACACAGCCAGATGTACCAAACCAGTAAGTTCCCATTCTCTCCGAAGTTCTTCTTAGCCAGATCTGCAAGTTATTTATGCATATTTTCTACTTTACAAGTTACTACAGGTGATAATTTTTCAAATCTTTCCACCTCTATATACTACAGAGGACTGGTATCTTCTAGCAGTTTCTCACTGCTTTTTCCCTTTCCCAAAAGTTTCTTTGCCACTTCTGTATGCTTCACCCATAACCCATCTCCTACCAGAGCCAATGCCACAGGTTTAAGATTTTTGTTATGACAGCCCTTTTTTGATCTCATTATTAAAAATTCAGTTATCTATTACTGCATTAAAAAATCCACTATTTTATCTATTACTGCATTAAAAAATCCACAATTCTTGGGGCAGCAGTTGGAGCTGAGCTTGTTGGACAGTTCTTCTGTGGGTCTTGCCTGGGATAAATCATGGCTGCAATCAGTTGGCAGTCAATGGGAATGGATGTTCTATGAGGGCTTCACTCAGTGGCAATGGCTGTTCTATGAAGGCTTCACTCAACAGGAATGGATGTTTTACGCAGGCTTCTCTCAGTAAGAATGGATGTTCTATGGGGGCTTCACTCAGTGAGAATGGATGTTCTATGGGGGCTTCATTCAACAAAAATAGATGTTCTATGGGGGCTTCACTCAAGGAGAATGGATGTTCTACGGGGGCTTCACTCAGTGGGAATGGATGTTCTATGGGGGCTTCACTCAGCGGGAATGGATGTTCTATGGGGGCTTCACTCAGTGGGAATGGATGTTCTATGGGGGCTTCAGGATGTTCTATGGGGGCTTCACTCAGCGGGAATGGATGTTCTATGGGGGCTTCACTCAGTGGGAATGGATGTTCTTTGGGGGCTTCACTCAACAAAAATAGATGTTCTATGGGGGCTTCACTCAAGGAGAATGGATGTTCTATGGGGGCTTCACTCAAGGAGAATGGATGTTCTACGGGGGCTTCACTCAAGGAGAATGGATGTTCTATGGGGGCTTCACTCAGTGGGAATGGATGTTCTATGGGGGCTTCACTCAAGGAGAATGGATGTTCTACGGGGGCTTCACTCAGTGGGAATGGATGTTCTATGGGGGCTTCGCTTAGCGGGAATGGATGTTCTATGGGGGCTTCACTCAGTGGGAATGGATGTTCTGCTGGGGACATCTATGAGGGTGTCACTCACTGGGAATGGATATTCTGTGAGGGCTTCACTCAACAGGAGTGGATATCCTGTGAAGGCTTTACTCCATGAGAATGGGTGTTCTATGAAGGCTTTACGCCATGGGTGTAGATGTCCTGTGAAGGCTTTACGCCATGAGAATGGATGTTCTATGAAGTCTTTACTCCATGGGTGTGGAGGTTCTATGAGGGCTTAACAGGAGTCTCTGGCTTTTTAATGAATACATTGGCTCTGTTTTTGAGTGATCGCAACCCAAAACTCTTCCTTATAGGGAAGGAGATTCTAGGAAATGTAGCTCTTAGCTTTTCCAAGTTGACACCCAGCACAGGAAAGTGTGAAACAAATTACAAACTATGGCAACAGTTTTTGTGGAATGCAGACTTTATTCTTAATGTTTCCCCAATGTAGGGGTATGTAAACTAGTAGACATATGGACCCTGGTCCTACTGAACTGAATTCCTGTTTACCTATACTTGTTCAAGGTATAGAATTTGGCAGACAACCTGACATAGTCATAAATGTCTTTGATGGAAATTGCAGTTTGGCATTTCCAGTTTGAGTCTCACTAAAAAAAATGGAAAAACATTTCCTTGCTCTAAAACCATGAACCTTCCAAACTTATATGGGATCTGACAAGTACAATGGTGGTTGCCAAGGCCTATCAGGTAGGCACGACATCCCAGCTATAGATGCATATTCATTCCTTCTTTTATTTTATTGTTAACCTTTGCTTCAGTGCACTCACAACAAGATAGCGTGTTCTATAGTTGTGTTTTAGAAGTTTTTTTAATTTCAGTTGTTGCTGGAAGCACTGCTTTGGAAATTAGATACTTTTAGTACTTCATCTATTGCAGACTTATTCATTCATCTTGTATATAGATACAGTGGCACTACAGTATGGTTTTGTAGTGCTGGATGCAAATGCCAGCATCCAGAGAACATTTCTTGGCAACTTACTGGCCTAGAATGGGCCATGCCAGTGTTAGTGCCTGGTGGCATTTGGCTCCCTGCTCTTCATTAAATGGCAGAAGACGAAAGAGAAGAGAAGAGTAATACTTGAACTTCTTGACTATAATGGTTTCTGGATTTTTTTAAAGTAGCGAATTCAAACAAATCTCAGGCCTCAACTTCTCGTGAGTACACATCTTGTGAGCACACATATTTATTTAAGTGACACTCTTGTGGTCTTCCAGTAAATGCTTAAGACTTATTCTAAGTTGTGCAATTTTTAGAAAAAATAAGCATTTGGTTTCTTGAAATATATAAAAATTCTCAAAGCATTCTAAAAATCCATTATTTAAAATACCCTGGTTTTAAAAATGTAATTTTCACTGATCAATTTAGTGCCTAGGATAGTGCCAATCAGATAAATGGTTTTAAAGAATTTTTTAAAAATAATAACTATTAAATGGAAAGGAAGTATTTTCCCAGGGTAGCCTGATTCCCCAAACAATTGGCCTTACTTTTTCATTATACAAAAGCATTTAAAAGAAATTGGACCCTAAGGTCTAAATAGATGCATTAATAATTCTTTCTTCTAATATTAATATTCACAGCAGTTATAATAAAACAACCTTGGTTTATGTTAAATTTGCCCTATTTTCCTTATTTAATAATTAAAACAGCACATTTATTTGTACATGGTTCTGGAAGAGAAGTCTGAGGAATGTTTTAGACTTAGAACAAGTTATGGATATTGTTTGAACAACATTTAATGTATTCTCCTTTTCCTCATTAGTTGGGTAACTATCTAATGAAATTCTCCCTATGTTAGAAATTAGTGGAAAAATAGTATAAGAGAAACATTCAAAAAGCACACTGTGGAGTGTTTGGCTATCTCTTCACTTTTAGCACAGGCAGCTGGAAGATGCTTTAAGGACTTTGGATTCAGGTCCCCTTGTAAACATGCTCACTCTGTCTTTATATCTTGTGGACACTCCATTAATGTTTATTAAATGGGTAAGTAGTGATTCAATTATTTTACTATTATGATAAGGTAGCATTCACTCAGCATAGCTATGTGTCTCCCAAATTTTCCCTCTTAAGAAACTTTTTCAGGAATGTGTTATTCCTGTTTTGGAAAGTAGATAAAGTTACCCTTCAGACAAAGTAATCTACCTCATTCCTCATGGCTGGAAAATAGCTAGCTGCTTTGAAACCTATTGCCCACTAAAGCTAAAATCCACGATCCTTAGACTATGGAAGCAAACAAGTTGAAAGGCCTTTGAAAAGGCAATCCCAATTATTGTTTCCATATTCTTACTATTTTGGAACCCAGCACAAATAAATTGTGATGACATGAGGTGACTGACACTCATGCTGCCTGTGGCAGGGCGCATATTAAACTTTACCACAATTTTTAAGTCATTATTTCAGTGGACCAATTTCAGATTGGTCTACTGATAGGCATTATGGTACCACAAGCTTTAGTCGCTCATGTGTGTCCTGAATTATGATGAAGTGCACATAATGCTTTCTGGGTTCAGCATTTGGTGTGATTGTCTGATTTGCTTGTTTGTTTGTTAAATCATACTTTTCAAAGAAAGTCTTACTTTGAATGGAATATAAGAATGATAATAATGGAAAATTATAGATTTTCCTTCAAGTTCTGAGCTTGGAAGCTCTTATCAGCTCTGTTAGGTGTATAAATTCTGAGAGAGAAGTACCTTAATAGCTTGGCCCAATATAAAACATTATGTTTTTTTCTAAGCAGAAAGAATAGATTAGCTTTTTCTTCTTTATTTTCTTTTTGAGAAGTATTTAATTCTTGATATTGACAACAAAGGGCAAACGAGTCTTTTTAAAAATTTACTTATTGCTCAAGGCCTTTTTAGGGAGGAAATATTTCCTCTTTCTGTGAAGAAAGATGGAAGGCAGCTAAGTTTGCCTTGTCACTCTGCCATGTCCCTCTTCTTGGATTCTTCCACATTGTTATATAATCTTCAGACTCTTAACACTTTTGCCAGCCCAAATCCTACGAGCTCTTCAGAGTCCATCTCCCAAACCATTTTTCCCAGCAGATGGTCTTTAAACGTTTATTTCCAGCTACAAGTGGCCTTTTATATGCTCCATACCTTTTAGAATTTTCTAACTAGACAATTAACAACAGGGCTGTGGTATCTCTTCTCTCCTCGCAGAAAGGGAAGGAAGAATCCATTTTATTTGTGCTCCATTGTTATCAGTACAGAAAATCAGTGCAGTTAAGTCATGGGTGATGAATAGAAGAATATCTAATATGTCCAATTAAACTCTAACTTCCAAAGGGAAGAACTAACCCTTCCCACAATTTTGCAGTTAGCTCTGACTTCCTGCTCTGTGGTGTTAGTTTTCAGGTGGCATGGCTTGCAGGATGGATAAACTTGCCTCAGCCGAATCACTGAGAGCTTTAGGTTTGTTTGAGGGACTTGGTGATTCAAAAGGAAGTAAGAACCTATATTGGAGAAAAGGAGAGATGTGCTCCTGACAGTGGCAGTGTAAGCAAATGGGACTCGTTATTTGTTAATCCTGTGCAATTAACAGCGACATGGGAAAAATATGGTTTGCAAGGACTACGATGTGATCGTAACGTATCCCGGGAAATCATGTTGGATTTAATCGCAGGTGTGAAATTAAGCAATGCTATTTTCCTAAATACTATAATTAACCTAGATTTCCAGTAAGAGGTCTTGAAGGTTCTATACAGTTCTCTGTAGTCATCCCTCCTTATGTGTTTACTTCTGAAATGGTGGGCGTGCCTCAAACAGGTTTTCTCCATGAGTTTTTGACCCATTCCTAATTCTAAGGCAAGTGGTGAATATCAGAACAATCCTTGTTTATCTCTAGCTATCCCTCTTTTGTTCCCTGTGTTTTAAAAATGTGTGTTGCAGGTTTTTGTTAATGCTTAATTTTGCTTCCAGTAACAACGTTCTCTATATTTGGCTTTGTTGTATTTGCCACTTAAGAATGCAGAATTTATTATTATGTGCTTAAAGCAATCATTTAACACTGACATTTTAAGTATGACAATAATCCAAGTAATTGTTACCCATTCAGTTAACTGAAAACATCTTTACTTCCTGAGACAACTAATTGTAATGCAGTGTTACTGTCTTTTAATTGTAGACATATTTGTTTTTGTGTTTGTTTTGGTTTAGGCTGTCTTCAGGGACATCCCTAGTCTCATATTTGGCAATCTGCCCTTATTCTCTGTCTGTCTGCTGCTTTCTGAAAATAAATGAAAAGGCTGTTGTGACACTCTTGAAGGAAAACAAAAGGATTTTTATTTTTCACAAGCTTTGCTCATGACTTCAGGACACTGGATGATGAGCTATTTTTAAAACTATCTGATCAATTGCTATATAAATAGAAATTAATTTCTAAATGTACTCAAAGATTCTAGAAGATGAATTCAGACATCTCAGTTAGTATTTGTCTATGTGGCTCTTTACCATTGGAGAAAGGCAGTGTTGCCTTCTGGCTTCATAGGACTTGAGTTCAAATTCTCACTGTGGCTTTTACCCCTTGGGGGAGTTCTATTTTGATTTGCTTTACACAGGGATTATTGCAGTTTCCCTTCATTTTGAGAATCCCTGACATTCAGGAATTTTTAATTTCCTAATTTAGTATTAGATGTTTCCATTCAGAGCTAATTTAGAGGTCATTTAAGTATTTCATTCACTTTCTCACATCATATTCTAATCCTTTTTTCCATTTAATACAGTGTTCTCCTGACTAACCTATTGAGTGTTTTGTTTTGTTTTACCAAGTAGGACCTAATAATTAATGTTGCGGTTATGAAGAATAGTACGGGAAATGTAACATTTCACATAAAAACAGATTTTCCCCGTGTTTCTGAATGTATTTGTGTGTGCGTTGTCTGTGATTGCCTCCAGGCAGATGCAATCCTAGTGCTGTGAATTGCTTCTGAACACATACACACACATAGTCACACACACTCACACACACATACACACACAGAGCAGTTTTGTTGAGAAATATTTTGCTAGCAAATCTCACAGCTATCTCTCTAAATGACACTTGCTGCCCATATGTGCCGTGTGCATTTAATAATCATTCTGTCACCTACGAAACACACACACATAGCACCAACTCCAGCATCTAAATCAATAAATAATTCAATTATTCTTTTACCTTTGCTATTCAACGAAAGACCATCCTGAATATTTAAAACAAAACTAGCAGAAACTCAGTTCCTTTGGTTTCCTGGCTTTGTGGCTTGAGTGACTCCATCAAGGCAAACGTGATGATGGCTGTATTCTGCTTTCTTATATTTTTCAACTCTCTTTAATTTTGTTTACGCAGTAGATTTTTATTTAATGCCAATTCCAATCTAGATCTTGCTGGGTTTTAGGAATTCAATGTATTACGGTGGTCAGTATAAGTAAATAATATTTTCAAATTGCAAATAAAAGGAAAGCCAAATACCAATGGCCTAAATGATAAGTCCATTTTTCTCAGGCAACAAGGAGTTGATAAGCAGGCAGTTGCTGGTATTCTTTCTATGGCTTGGCTGTGTCAGAATTCTGGCTCAGCCTCTCCTTTCTTTGACCCTCATGATTTCACAAGCTCTAAATAACAAGATCACATTCAAAGGGAAAGAGGAGCTAGTGGGGAGTGAACTTATTTGTGTTTTCCCTTCTGCTAGGGAGAGGATTCACTTTCTCAGAATCCCTTCAGCAACCTTCCCCTTGCATCTCATGGTCCACAACTGGGTCATGTGCCCACTCTTCATTACAAGGGGAAGTTGGAAAAAGCAATATCTAGACTTTTCCAGCCTCTACAGTTGGAGGAGGGCAAGGGACAGTTGGACTGCAAAGTGCTTTTGGGTAGCCAACTAATTATTGCCACATGGTCCCTGCAAATCTTACAATGATTATTATTAACTTTTTTTTTTGTTATTCACAGAAAATAGGCTCACCATCCCAACTCTACCCAACACAGCATATTAATACTAGGATTTACATTAGGATTTGTTTTAGTCAGTTTGGGCTGCTGTATCAAAAATATACTGCATAGGATCAACAACAAATATTTATTTTTGGAGGCTGGAAGCTTAACATCAAGATGCTGGCAGATCTGGTGTCTGGTTGGGTTCTGTTCCTGGTTCGTGGATGGCTGTCTTCTCCTTGGATCCTAATATGGCTGAGAGAGCAAATTCTAGACTCTTTCTTTTCTTATAAGGGCATGAATTCCATCCTGAGAGCTCCCACCGTCATGACCTCATCCGAACCTAATCACCTACCAACATTTCCACCTCCTAACACCCTCCCTAGGGGTTTGGAGTTTCACGATATGAATTTGCGGGGAACACAAACATGCAGTCTACAATGGAATTATTTGGTCAAAATCACAAATTTTAATTTAAATGAGCTCGTGTGTGTGTGTGTGAGAGAGGGAGAGTGTGTGTGTGTGTGTGTGTGTGTGTGTGTGTGTGTGTATTTTTTTTCTTTTTTTTTTTTTCTTTTTTAGAAGGAGTCTCGCTCTATCACCCAGGCTGGAGTGCAGTGGTGTGATCTTGGCTCACTGCAACCTCCACCTCCCAGGTTCAAGCGATTCTTCTGCCTCAGCCTCCTGAGTAGCTGACATTATAGGTGCACGCCACCACACCCGGCTAATTTTTGTATTTTTAGTAGAGACAGGGTTTCACCATGTTTGCCAGACTGGTCTCAAATTCCTGACCTCCAGGTGATCCACCTGCCTCGGCCTCCCAAAGTGCTGGGATTATAGGCATGAGCCATCATGCCTGGCATCAATTTTTTTTTAAAGGAGGATAGTGGCAGATAGAGAATAAAACTGGCCACTGACCTCAGGTATGATTTGACCCAGGGACACAATCGTTCTATCTAGAATGTTTTTCCCTGTTGTCATAACCTGACATGGTTTCATCTCATTCAGGTCTTCTCGAATGCCACCTTGTAGCCTTCCATGTTCACCCAACAGTCAATCCCTATCTCATTATCCTGATTCATATAATTTTTTCATAGCACTTATCAGTTTTTGATGTAATCTTAATTAGGTATAGTTGATGTCCCCCCCCCCCCAAAATCCTGCACATGTATAATGTATGCAATTTGATGACTTTGGACATATGACGTATCTGTGATACCATACTGGTGGAACCATGCCATCTTTTGGAGATGACCTTAATTTTAAAAGTAAGCCATATGAGCAGATGACTTAGACTTCCATAATACCTACCACTGATGCATTGGATTCCCTCTCTGAACTAATATCTGTGTCAATATAGGACAGAGGGCTTTTATGACCACCTGATGGAAAAGAAAAAAGAACGAGCATAGTTTGCAGGTCATTCATGCAGTGTAAAACAGACAGCTGCTGCATCACAGCTCACTCGGGGTTTCCCTGCACGGTAGCAGGCAGGGGAAATTCTCCAGTGGGTAGCACTCTTGCAGGTGCAACTAGTCGTTACCTTTGTGTTGGAAGTGACATGGCCTAAGGTAAACATCTGTGAGGGCTCATGGTAGACACAGAGGGCCTGGCTGCTTGGACAGGGGCCTGAAAGGATAAAGAGAAAATATATGTAATAAGTTTTGAGAAAGAATCACAGGAGTTTATGTTTGAAGTGTACACATTTTTGTGTTGCATGGTAACACCCACAGGTAGCATCCACCCTGGAAGAGGCACCAAGCAAAAAGTAAACACAGTGTCTCAGCTGTTTAACCTGAGCTTGTCTTTATAATTGACCATCTCAGTGCTGGCACAATGAGTTCATGAACCAAATAGACATGTGGGCAGAGATGAAAGCTATGTGCAGGCAAACAGTATGGGCTGCCATTCACCATGGCTTACATTAGCTAGTGCTGCCAAATGTCCAGCCCATCACCAATAGAAATAAATGCTGCCCTTGATACAGCATCATCTCTCAAGGGGACCAACCAGCCATTTGGTGGCAAGTTGACTACATTGGACCCCTTCATCCTTGGAAGATGCAGCAAGTCAGCTTGACTGGGAGCAGTACATTCTAGATATGGGTTTGCATGTATTAATGTGTCTGGAATTGGTTCCTTCCTGTGGGTTCTTGGTCTCACTGACTTTAAGAATGAAGCCGCGGACCCTTGCAGTGAGTGTTACAGTTCTTAAAGATGGTGTGCTGGAGTTTGTTCCTTCAGATGTTCAGATGTGTCCAGAGTTTCTTCATTCTGGTGGGTTCATGGTCTTGCTGACTTCAGGAGTGAAGCCGCAGACCTTCGCAGTGAGTGTTACAGCTCTTAAAGGTGGCGCATCCGGAGTTGTTTGTTCCTCCCAGTGGGTTCGTGGTCTTGATGACTTCAGGAGTGAAGCTGCAGACCTTCACAGTGAGTGTTACAGCTCTTAAAGGTGGCACGTCCGGAGTTGTTTGTTCCTCCCAGTGGATTCGTGGTCTTGCTGGCTTCAGGAGTGAAGCTGCAGACCTTCGCAGTAAGTGTTACAACTCATAAAGGTAGTGCAGACCCGAAGTGTGAGCAGCAGCAAGATTTATTGCGAAGAGTGAAAGAACAAAGCTTCCACAGTGTGGAAGGGGACCCGAGTGGGTTGCCGCTGCTGGCTCGGGTGGCCAGCTTTTATTCCCTAATTTGGCCCTGCCAATATCCTGCTGATTGATCCATTTTACAGAGTGCTGATTGGTTTGTTTTTACAGAGTGCTGATCGGTGCTTTTACAAACCTTTAGCTAGACATAGAGCGCTAATTGGTGCGTTGTTACAGAGTGCTGATTGGTGTGTTTACAAACATTTAGCTAGACACAGAGTGCTGATTGGAGCATTTACAATCCTTTAGCTAGACAGAAAAGTTCTGCAAGTCCCCACCTGATGCAGAAGCTCAGCCGGCTTCACCTCTCAAACCCCCCTCTAAACAGCACACCCCAATTGCTTTTGGGAATTGGGCAATGACTGCTCTAGCTACTTGCTGCTGGATAGGGGTGAAGAAGGGACCCTGTAATTGTAGTGTCCTCCAGAGGGGAACTCTTTAGGTCAGTGAAAGGGCCAGCAGGTCAGTCCAGGGGTCCTCAATAGAAGTTTTTAGTTGAGCTCATTTGGGGTTCCATTTGTAAGACCATGTGTACCTTGAGGGCCTTGATCCTAGAGGAAACAAATTTGACAAGGAGGTTAAAAATACAGGGCCCGAAGGCGAGTAATAGCAAGATGGCTGCCACAGGACCTAGAAAGGGGAGAAATGAAACCATGTTGCCCAACTCCAGAGGTTGGTATAAGAATTTGAAAGGCGTTGTCTGATTTCAAACCCTTTTCCTGTAAACGCTGGGTGGCATCTTGTACTATCCCTGACTGGTTAGTGTAAAAACAACACTCTTCCCCTAAGAAGGTGCAGAGTACTCCTTACTCAGCAGTGAGGAGGGCTAGGCCTTGGCGGTTTTGGAGAGTCACTGCTGCCAAAGAGTCTATTTGGGATTGTAGAGTAAGGATAGATTTCATTATTTCTTGCAAACTGTCTGAGAAATCCTTTGAGAGTGTGTGGTAGTTGGATAATAAAGTAGATAAACTGGCAATTCCGGTTCCTGTAGCAGTAGCCATTCCTAACACTGTAAGTAGGTGTATTCGTTGTATGGCTCTGCACTGACAGACTTGAGCTTTGAGGGGTACTGATAGGATCTGATTTCCACAAGATTAGAAGTTAGCATAATATATGTTTACACTGTTAACTTTTAGCAAACTTTATTTTGTTGAAAACCTTCTAAGTTTGGGATTTCAATTATTCTTTGCTATTAGTAAGACCTCGTTCAGTCCATATTAACTTAGAATTGGTATAGATGGCTCCTTCCTGATTCTGTAATACTTTAAGGTTTGGCTGAGTGCAAACAGCTTGCACATTTGAGCAAACCAATTATTAGGCAATTTTCCTAATTCTGCTTCTACAAGAGTTTCCTTATCATTTACTGAATATGCATTTTGTCTTTTTCGTTAATCCCCCAAGAGGAACTATCTATAGTCCTGTCCTGAAGGGAGCTCCTCCTAGATCTGGTCAGACCTTTGTAAGGTAATTAATTAAGATTTAGATCGCCTGTTAGGAATCCTGCTGGGTTAAGGATTTTTTATAGGAAGGCTACGGGTTGTCAGTGGCCTTAGTGCTTTTGGGCAATGGCTTGTTTACACTGACAACAAGGTGGTATTGGAGTGTTATAGGGTTACAGAGAAGACCTTCAGTTATCCATTATAGGTTTTAACTTTACCCTGGCTTTTAAAGGAATAGGGTACACTGTTTTTTGTTTACTACTTCCATCTCTCTCTTTGACTTCTTCATCTCTCTCTTTCTGACTCCCTCTTTGTCTGTCTCTTCCTCTGTCTCTTTGACTTTCCGTGTCTCTCTCTCTCTCTGACTCCCTCTTTGTCTCTGTCTCTTTCTCTCTTTGACTTTCTTTCTCTCTCTTTCTCTCTCTCTGACTTCCTTTTTGTCTCTCCGTTCTCTCTCTCTCTGACTTCCTCTTTGTCTCTCTCTTTCTCTCTTTCCTTTCTGCTGGTCTTTCCCTGCCTCTGCCTGCTGCTTATGCTGCTGTTCTCCCCTCTCCTTCCCCCTTTTGGTGGCTTCAGCCGTGTAAGACTGCCACTTCCTTGGGTTTTTGCACTGCGTGCAATAACTCCATAATTTCCTTGTGGTATTTAATGGGGGTTCCCCCAGAGGTTAGGAACTTGTTTTCTTTCCATATTGCAGCATGGGCATGTAGGATTAGATAAGCATACTTACTATCTGTAGCAAAGTCTCCCAATTACAACTGAGGAAATGGGAGAAATACCTGGTTACAGGCTGTCCCAGGATTCCTTGAGGACAGCTGTCCAGGACAGGAGATTAACACTGAGAAAGCCACGCCAGTGTCCAGGAGGAAGTCAATTTCCTGGCCCTCAATGGTTATATGTACCCGGGGCTAAGTGAGGGTGATGACATGAGCTGGTGCTTGCCCCAGGCACCCTCAGTCCTATTGTTGGATCATCTGGTTGGGGGCTTCTGGCCCAGAGAACCATTGCACTCTGGGGCAGTGCACCTTCCAGTGATTGCCTTGGCATAGTGGACTTGGACGAAGGGGTGGCTTGTTTCTTTTTTTTTTTTTTTTTTTTTTTTTAATTATACTTTAGGTTTTAGGGTACATGTGCACAATGTGCAGGTTTGTTACATATGTATCCATGTGCCATGTTGGGGTGGCTTGTTTCTTGTTGGACAATCTTTTTTAAAGTGTCCTTGTAAACCACATTGATAACAAGCCCTACCGGGTGATTGGCCTGCTCCATTTTCTGTCCTCTCTGAACCACCAAGGTTTGTTTTTCTGAGGGCCATGAGTAAGGCTGCGGCCTTTCTCTGATCTCACTTTTCCTCTTTGGCCTGCTCCTGTTGGTCCGTGTTATAGAACACCAAGGTTAACAGATTTAATAATGTCTCCAGATTGTGTTCAGGGCCCAGGGCTTGCTTTTGGAGCTTTCTCCTGATATCTGCAGCTGATTGGTTAATAAGCTTATCTTTTAGAATCAACTGACCCTCAAGTGAGTCAGGTGACAGTGCAGTATATTTTCTTAAGGCCTCCTGTAGCCACTCGAAGAAGGCAGAAGGATTTTCTTCCTTTCCCTGAGTTATGGTGGACATCATTGAATAATTCATGGGCTTTTTCCTAATTCTCTTTAGTCCTTCTAGAACACAGGTCAGCAGATGTTTACGACTGCAGTCCCCATGATCTGAGTTGAGGTCCCAGTGGGGATCCATACTGGGGATGGCTTGCTGACTGGTAGGGAATTTGTCCCTTTCTTCGGCTGTCATTCTATCATTTACTTGACTAAAATACCAGGTATCTCCAAACTCTCAGGCTGTAGCTAAAGCCACATTCTTTTCATTAAAGGCCAAGGTTCGATCTAATAATAGCATGACATCTCTCCAAGTGAGATTGAAGGTTTACCCTAGACCCTATATGACGTCTATGTACCTATCAGGATCATCTGAAAACTTCCACAGGTTTGACTTGATCTGCTTTAAATCAGAGAGGGAGAAGGGGACATGTACCCTGGTTGGGCCAAATTCCCCTCCCTCTACTTGAAGCGGACATAACCGATAGCCCATGGTTTTTGTGGTCCCTTGGAGATTTCTTTGCTTATTTCCTTCTGGGCAGGGGAGATTAGAGGAGGCTTATCATTAATAGGAAGGGGAGCTGTAGGGAGGCTAGGATATGGGGGTGAGCTGAAAGGTCCTCCTGTGGGATGTAAATTGCAAGCTTTGCATAGTTGTGTATTCTCCTTCAATGAAAAGATAGCTTGGACATAAGGTGTTTCACTCTATTTGCCTTCCCTCTTATAGAAAAGGTCAAGCTGCAGGATAGTATTGTAATTTATACTTCTCTCAGATGGCCATTTTTCCCCATCAGAGAGAGAATACTGGGACCAAGCCGTAGTGCAGAAAAAAATGAGCCATCTCTTTTTCAGGGTTTGTGGGTCAAATTGGTCCCAATGGCTTAGGATGCATTTCAAGGGTGAGCCTGTTTATGCCTGAGTGTTTCCCATCTGAAAGACAAAATTGCCCACAGTTTTGGTTTGTTTGTTTCTCCCCCTGCCCAAGAACCCATGACAGTCCCTGGACCCTGCTGATCAGAATAGTTGCACTCACTGATGCAGCAGCAGAAACACCTCTGGCCCAAGAACCCACAACAGTCCCTGGACCCTGCTGATCAGAATAGTTGTGCTCACTGATGCAGCAGCAGAAACACTAGTTTTCCTCCTAGACCACAAGGAGGACTGGGGAAGGTTGGATTTAGTGGCCCTTACGGATGCATTCTCGAAAACCCGCACCCTTGCCTATCCTCCTAGACCACAAAGGGGACTGAGAAAAATCAGATTTAGTGGCCCTGACCGATGCATTCTCGAAAACCTGTTAGATCCTAAGCATTCTCTGTTAGTATTGGGACTTTACGCCTGTCCTATAAAGATGTTATGCCCCAAAAATGAAGTGGAGGGACATACCCTGAGGGAGGGGAGGCATCTCCAGAGTTGGAAGAGTGATGCCTTTTGTCCTCACTTATATGAATAGGAAAGATACAACTGCTGAGGCTCCCCATATCCTAGCTTTAGGAATAGCTTTTGTTAGGCTTGCTTGTCTGAGGAGGGATCCTAAAATTCCAGATAGTACCCCCTATGACGGGGCTTTGGGCAAAAATTATGTCTTTCTGATTGGTGAGCCCAGGTGCCTAAAGAAGGTAACAGAGTCCTGGAGTTTATACTAGAAATCATTCTTATAGGAGAAACTAGAAAAGCACCAGAGACAGGGGGTGGTTTTTAGAAGTGGGACTAGCCTCGGAGAAGAGAGGCAAAAAGAAGTTTGTCTGACAGGCGTTAGGACCCAGGAGGCAAGGGTCAGGATAGATAGGATAGACGGACGAGTCTCGCTTGGGTGACATGACTTTGAGAGTTCTGCTCATGGCTGCAGGGTCAACCAACTTGTTGTCAGGACCCTGGAGCCAAGTGGCTTTCCTTTCTGTCGACCCTCGGCTCAGCCCAGAAGTACAGGAAAAGCAGAAGCTGGTTCCAGGAAAACCAATGCTCCCAACTCTGAAGAGTCGGGGGTTGTTAGAGAGCCCTTTCCCAGAAAGCCTGACACCCGTGTCTTTAGTCCAGCAGCCGCGCTAGTCACTTTTAACTGGCTGACAGGTGCCCAGTATTTAGCCCCCGAATTCTAAGGAAAAATAGGACAGAATAGCAAGTGAAAGGGTTCCAATGGTACTCACCGCCTGGTGATAGGCGATGGTCCCTTCGTGTTCACCAAAATGTGTCCAGAATTGGTTCCTTCTGGGGAGTTCTTGGTCTCACTGACTTCAAGAATGAAGCTGCAGACCCGCACGGTGAGTGTTACAGTTCTTAAAGATGGTGTGTCCAGAGTTTGTTACTTCAGATGTTCAGATGTGTCTGGAGTTTCTTCTTTCTGGTGGGTTCATGGTCTTGCTGACATCAGGAGTGAAGCCGCAGACCTTTGCAGTGAGTGTTACAGCTCTTAAAGGTGGCACGTCCGGAGTTGTTCGTTCCTCCCGGTGGGTTTGTGGTCTTGCTGACTTCAGGAGTGAAGCCACAGACCTTCGCAGTGAGTGTTACAGCTCTTAAAGGTGGCACGTCCGGAGTTGTTCATTCCTCCCGGTGGGTTTGTGGTCTTGCTGACTTCAGGAGTGAAGCCGCAGACCTTCACAGTGAGTGTTACAGCTCTTAAAGGCGTTCAGAGTTGTTTGTTCCTCCCGGTGGGTTCGTGGTCTCACTGGCTTCAGGAGTGAAGCTGCAGACCTTCGCAGTGAGTGTTACAACTCATAAAGGTACTGCAGACCCAAAGTGTGAGCAGCAGCAAGATTTGTTACAAAGAGCAAAGAACAAAGCTTCCAGTGTGGAAGGGGACCTGAGTGGGTTGCCGCTGCTATCTCAGGTGGCCAGCTTTTATTCCCTAATTTGGCCCCGCCAATGTCCTGCTGATTGGTCCATTTTATAGAGCGCTGACTGGTCCATTTTACAGAGTGCTGATTGCTGCGTTTTTACAGAGTGCTGATTGGTGCATTTACAAACCGTTAGCTAGACACAGAGCACTGATTGGTGCATTTACAAACCTTTAGCTAGACACAGAGCACCAATTGGTGCATTTACAATCCTTTAGCTAGACAGAAAAGATCTCCAAGTCCCCACCTGGCCCAGAAGCTCAGCCAGCTTCACCTCTCATTGCCAACTAGGCCATGGCCAGTACACTGTCTGACAATTTACAGAGTGTTTGGTCCCTTCAGCCAGAATGTTGTGCAAGACTGCCTCAGAACAAGAGGCTCATTGTATTCCAAAGGAGATGCAGCTGTGGTGCCATGATCCACTAATTTTAGTATATTTCCTACCCTCCATATGCTTCCAACATGATAGACTGGTGAAATAGCCTCTTGGAAGTTCAGCTCAGTCACTAGATTGAATATATTACCTTGGAAGGTTGGGGAGCCCAACATACACTAAATCAGTAACCATAATATGGGATGTTCCCAGTACATAGAATAATTGGAAGGCAAGAGCTGGAAATGGAAAGGGCCTCACTTAAAATGACTCCTAGTGACCCACATGGGGAATGTGTTTTCTAACCCAACAATTTTGAGGCTGTAGAATTCTGGAGGCCTTGCTTTGCAGAAGGAAACCATTTCCATCTCAGGACACAGGACATTAAGCCATAGCCACACCAGGTCATCTCAGGCTCCTTATGCCAAGAGACCAGCAAGCAAGGAAAGGAGTCACATTATTGTCAAGGTTAATTATCTCTTATCTTTGGTGGGAGGTGGAGCTGCTACTACACAATGGGAACAGGGGAAAATAGGTTTGGTTCTTGGGTGATCCGTCTGGGGCTTCTTCTGGTCCTGATGCCTGGCTTTAACTGTCAGTGGACACAGAAGGGAGCCGAAGTCTGGGAGGGTCACACTGTCTAGGACTCAGACCTTCAGGGCATGAAGATTAGAACACCTCAACAAGCAAGACATGTAGACCAGCAGAAGTGCTACTACGGGGTAAGTACGGTGGAGGAGGGTGATAAAGAATGCCAATGTTAACCTCGAGATCAACTGCAGCAGTTGCATGGTGGCAGTACATCTCAGGGTGCCATTGTTTCCACTCATCCTTCTCCACTAAGCTTCCCAGGAAACAAGACTGACCAGAATCCTGGAGGAACTGTTTCCAGATGGTGTTAATTTACTATATGAAGCAAGTGGATCTGAGTGGCACAATGGGTGGACTATGATGGATACTGTCATGTTTCACTCAGACCCAGCCCCCATCCTTCAGTTGCTGGGAATATTGGTCGTGGATGGTTGAGACCTGAGGGCCTCTTTGGGAATTCTCCTTGGTCATAGGAAATTTTCTCATCCAAATTGTGCCCTTCTCATAGGGCAATTCACAGCTGATGACTAATGTGGAAACACAAAGGCCTGCTCCCCTTGCTTTATTTCAGGACAATATGAAGGGCCACTCTAACTCTAGATCATCAGCAAAGGCCTTGTGGGTCAGGTTCTCCTTCTGCTCAGTTCTGCCTTCTTCCCTTCATGACAGGTACAGCTCTCATAATCTCTCCTCAGGGGACCTCCTGCATTGGACTTTGCCTCCGAGAAGAAAATTACTTAGTAGGAGAGAGCTCAGCATTTCTGTGGCTTATGTTTACCTTGCTATTCTAATCAGCATCGTGTTCCCAGATTTTTGTCCCGTTTGAATAAGAGTGCTTCAGTAAATTTTATATTCGGTAAATTTTACATGTTTTAGAATTTAAAATTTAAATTTTAAATGTAAATTTAGGTTTAGATTTTAAGATTTACTGATGTATACTTTGATAAATGCATATGTAAAACACATGAAAGATCACGAAACTAGTGAGTTACATTTAAAAATAGAGATTTGCTGTCATTTATATATATATCAGAGCTCCAGGTGAAAAAAAATAGAACCTTTGTTGAAATATAGGAGTATATACACAGAATTAAATTAACAAAGGATTTTGCAAATTATGATGGTATTTTTGTTTCAGGGTGAAATTCTAGAATTATCGCACAAGTTATAGCTTCTTTATATTGCTTTCATGATGTGCTTTAAAAACTCCTTTTCTTAAATATGCAGGTAAGTTATAAAAATATTATTTAAATATAACTTTGAAGATGCCAAACTATTTATGGAAATGGGACCATTATTTAAATATTTTACAGAGTATTTATTATTATTTTAGTTAAGAAAGTAAAAACTTCCTTGAGATCTTCCATCCACAGTAAATTCACAGCAAAATAGGTCAGCTTCTCATTACCTCTCTTTCCTATCTTGATCATAATTTCTGACATTCTAGTTCAGTTCTATGAGGTGCATGATCTATGATTCCTTTGAAAATGTGGCTTAAAGGTTAGGTTTGTTTGCCCAGAGGAAAGGGTTAGTCAAAGTAGACATCATGGAAGGTCAATTTCCAGAAACATCCTGCAGTGCTTGGCTATTCGTAGATGTTTGAACGTGTGAGCACACATATATTGATACAATGACTCAAAAATTACTAAGAAAGAATTTAATTAGCTCTTTAATTTCTAGATTTCCTCAGAGCTATCAACACAAATTACTTTTTATAATAGGTGACTAAATAAAACAACTCAGGATTAAATTGGAAAGCAAAATAATTAATCCATTATGTATTTTGTTGCATTAAATTATGAAGACATATTTTTCTGTATTTTAGGTCTTTATTTAGAAGTCTTAAAAGAAGATATGGATTAATAATTACTAAAAGTTCTCTAGACATAATCGGAAGGATTTAAATCTTATTTCTATAGCAAGGGCACCTCCTTGTAAGAAACTAGAAGAGAGTGGAGTTCAAATTATTTCCATTATTTGTTTAGAAAATGCTGCCATCATGGTTATTAATAATGATGGTGACAAAAATAAGAATAATTCTATTTGGCTAATATTAACTGAGCACTTACTGTGAGATAAATATTACACTAATAGCTTTACATGTATTCTCTCCTTTCATTCCTTTTTTTTTTTTTGAGATAGGGTTTCGGTCTGTCACACAGGCAAGAGGGTAGTGGTGCAATCACAGCTCACTGCAGCCTTGAATTCCTGGCTCAAGCAATCCTTCCAGGTCAACCTCATGAATAGTTGGGATTACATACATGGGCCACGATGCCTGGCTAATACTTGTATGTTTTGCAGAGATGGGGTTTCACCATGTTGCCCAGGCTGGTCTCTAACTACTGGCCTCAAGTGATCCTTCCACCAGGGCCTCCCAAAGTGCTGGGATTACAGGCAAGAGCCACCACACCTGGGCTCCTTTACATTTCTTCATGAACCTTTAAAATAGGTATTATCAGCTGGGCGCAGTGGCTCAGGCCTGTAATCCCAGCACTTTGGGAGGCCGAGGCAGGTGGATCACAGGGTCAGGAGTTGGAGACCAGCTTGGCCAAGATGGTGAAATCCTATCTCTACTAATAATACAAAAAAATTAGCCAGGCAGTGGCTGGTGCCTGTAATCCCAGCTACTCAGGAGGCAGAGGCAGGAGAATCGCTTGAACCTGGGGAGGTTGCAGTGAGCAGAGATCGCGCCACTGCACTCCAGCATGGGTGACAGAGCAAGACTCCATCTCAAAAAAAAAAGGTATTATCTTCTTCTTATTATTAAAATTATTATTTTAGAGAAGTTAAGTACTTTACTCAGGTTTCTGTAGCTACTTTGTGATAGGGTTAATATTCAAACCCAGTTCCATCTGATTTTAAAAATTTATACTTTTAAAACTCTGCTATACATTTTTCTTTTGATACTGTATTCATCAAATAGATATGTATATGTCATATATGTACATATTACATATACTGCTAAATACAACTCGTTCTTTATGCTATGTGCATTTTCAATTCAAATCAGTTCAGTTGAGCTATGCCTTCCTGAGCAGTACTATGAGTACCATTACTCCAGACACTGACAGCAGAGCGGGGCTGCTACCCTTCAACTTCTTGTCAACACTCAATTATTACTTTTTCCTCATTTGTCTTCATTTTCATTTTAATCTGAGTTATATCTGAATTACACTGTTATGTCAGGATAAGATGTCAGACCCATATTGTATTTGACAGATGTCCACATTTTGCTAGAAAAAGCAAAATTAAACTTGATCCCACAAGAAAGTCTGAGTGTTAGAGTGTGTTCTACACAAAATAAATTTATCGACCTCCTGTTTAAACTCATACACACTGCGTATATTTTTCTCTTTCTACTGTTTTCAACATATCTGATATTGTGAGTGGTTTGGGCTGCATTTCTAAATTTGGACTCCTTACTGCCAAACACCTATGTATCTAATATATACAATTCAAACTGTGGTTTTAGGAAGGAAACAAAGAAGAGATCAAGCTATGTCCTTTGTTTCTTGATTTCAATGTCTGAGCTACTTATAGATGCCGTTAGAATCAGAATGTGATTCTTTTCACTGAACTGTGTTTTCCATTGCCTGCAATGGTGACTACAAAATGAAAAACTAATTTTGTGATTCAAAAGTACTTTCTTTGACTCGTTAGTGACCTCTCAGCTTCGTATAATAAGCAATTCTTTAAAAGTGGCATGTGCCTTCCTAGGAATCTGACATATTCTCTTGTTTGATCCTCATAATAATTTGAAGTGGTAGACAGTATAATCTCTTGTTTTTATAGAAGGCATTTGAGGCCCAGAGACTACATAATTTATGAAATATCACAAAACTGTAGATAGAAGAGCAAAAATTTAAGCCAGAATCCCTGCTGTCAGCCTGTACATAGCCCTGCCTTCCTTCGTCCTTCAGTGTGGGCAGCCTTATGTGTCTGGGAGGCTCTTGATGGCATGCTTCTGGCTAAGCTGTGAAGTTCTTTTTCTTGTTTTTTCTTATACTGTTCTGTTTATGCATTATCACACAGCTCATCAATGGAATTGTTTTCAAAGCTAACTGCTTTTACATTATTGTTCCAATTATTAATAAAACTCCCATTATGCATAAAGTATTTAGCTATTTTCACTTATGAAGTGCTTTGTAAACATTTTAACTAATTAGGCCAGGCAAATACCAGCAAGGTAAATGTTCTCCTTCTTTCTAACAGATTAGCTGCAAAGCTAAGTCACTTCCCGAAGCCAGAAGGTAAGCTGCGATAATAACTGTGACAAAAGTCATCCATTACTGCTTCCCGCTTTGCTATTGTTGTTAAGTCAGGGACAATTGTTATCCTTAGTTTTCATACATCTTAATTATCATAAAGCACTGCCCTTGTATTTATTCGTCTTTGACTCTAAGAAAATTTCTCTTGGAAAAATAAGTGCATTCAAATATTGCACCCACTATTTACTAGAGAATGTTAAGGAAAATGTTATTTTCAAATGGCAAAATTAACATTCTAAAACAGACACATACAACACACATTGAATTTCAAAAAATACATTTGCGAAAAGGCAAACAGACTTTGGCATCCTTTGCTTCAAGTGGTGAAGTTTGCTTTCAATTTTCTTTTTATACTGTGTGATAACTTTCATCGTTCCCTGCCCCCTCCAAAGCTTCTCTCTCCCATTCAGAGACTGTCATTGGAAATAACAGCCTAAAGAGTTTGGAGTCTCTTTGGATTCCTTCAACATACTTCAATCGCTGTTTTCTCATTAGAACATTTATACTTTTGTGCCTCAGTGGGAATGATCAATTATTTCAATGTCAGTAGTGGTAATATTACCCCTAAGATTTAGCCATTTTCAAAGATCTTTTAACTTAATTAGAGGCATTTGTTGTAAATTGAATTAAACCTGTTAAAAGTGCAATGTGTTATATTAAAAATAGCCACGTTGACCAAGGAGACACAATTTTAAGTGGAAATGTCCGGTTTAAAAATGTCAACATCAAAATAAAGTTGTGAAATTTTTCTTTTCATCAGGTTTTCTAAAAGTTGAAAGAACGGATAACAATTTTATCCAGAACATTTTGGCAAATACATATGTACAGATACCTATGTAAAAAGATACACATTTCACAGAAATACTTGAAATGAAGACAAAAACAATAAAAGATTGGAGCATTTTAATAATTTTCTTAAAAAATGAAACTGATGTCATTTATAGTTAATATGTTAATATTTATCTAATATCAACACACGATTATAGTATTGTCATAACTTATTTTTGATTAATGCTCCTTCTTTCCAGATAAGTGCTTCCTTATGTTGATGTATTTTACCTCATTTTCTTTTAAACATGGTGTCACAATGTACTTGCCCAAAGAGGGTCATACGAGCCGCATCACATAATGGTATCCTGTTGTACCTTTCTTCAGAAGCCATTTAGAAAATCCCAATGGTGGCTTTCAAATTTCTTAGGTACCAAGCACGTACATTGGCATGGGCTGTGTGAATATTGAAATGGTAGATTATAGGAATAGGCAGAAGCAGATCATAGTTTTAACAGAAGCCATTTAGAAACCCACTTATTCTAAAAATTTATTCATTCAGTACACGTTCATTTTCAAGCACCTGCAATGCAGGAGGCATGGTGCTAGCACCTGGGAACATAGCAGTGAGCAAGACAGACAGTTCCTGCCTTCACAGAGCAGAGTCACTACCTCATGAACATCAGTTTGCATTTTAACTGAGTTCTGGGTGTATGTGAGTAGCTTGTGTACCTCCTTCCTGCCATCGCTACGAACCCCCATGTAGTTAAACATGGCATGAGTTATCGAAATGCACAGGTTTTGGCATCAGACGAAAATCAGGTTTAAATCTAGATTCTGGTCTTGATCTGTCTCTTAATAGCTGAATAATCTAAGGCAAGTAAATTGAACTTTCTTAGTTGTTTCCTCATCTGTAAAATGAGTACAGTGCCACATGTCCTCCAAACTGGCCCTGTAAGTTAGATATATTTATGAAAATCTCCCAGTGCATAGTGTATTCAATGCATAATAGCTGCTAATATTACATCAGTAGTATTGTCTATGTCAAATACTCTCTCTCAACTTAAAAACTCTTTTTCATAAACTTTTTCGGAGAAGTGAGTGGAGTTGCATTCTTTCCTGATTAAGTGGGTTTGCAGCCATCAGGCAGCATATGGAAAAAGAATCGCTTCAATGGGTGCTGGAGTGTCAATTGCTCCAGCAATATAGTAAATTCCATCAGAAGAGAAAAATGTGTATCATACTAGTAACCAACGGTTTTATAGTTTTTTAAGTTTCAGGTAATTTTCACACCATTCTGATTGCTTCTTGTTATCATGCGTATGGCTTCAAATTGTATTTCCAGTCCTGACATCTCTTGAACTCCACTTACATAAGGAAAACTGACAATTGGGAAAATTCTCTGGGATATACCACTGCCATTTTCTATAAGAAGGTCAATATGAGCTTATCTTTTTCCTCATCATCTCCACTCCCCAACCAATGATTTTTTTCTAATACGTCCTCTATTCAGTCACCATTGGGTAAGCTACCAGAACCAGAAACTTTGGAACTCTTTCTGAATATTTTCTTTCAGCTCTCATATTCAGTCTCCACATTCTGTCCATAGTAGTCAGACTTCTCTGGAGTACACTCCCTTATCTCTGTTCTACCACCACTTTAATTCTCTTTTCTTCAAAAGCACTGCTGTTCATGTTTGGGACTGTTAGGGGTTAAATTGTGTTCCCTGCCCCACCCCCACTAAAAAAAAAATATATATATATATATATATATATGTTGAAGTCCTAACCCACATTATCTCAAAATGTGACCTTATCTGGAAATAGAGTCATTGCGAATGTAAGTTAAGATGAGGTCATACTGGAGTAGGGTGTGGGCCCTTTATCCAATATGGCTGGTGCTCTTATGTGTGGGGACACAGACATACAGAGGAAGACAGCCATGTGAAGACTGAAGCAGAAATTAGTGGTATGCTGCTATAAGCCAAGGAGTGCTGGGTCTACCAGAAGCTGGAGGAAGCAAGGAAGAATCCTCTCCAAGAAGCTTTGAAGGGACCATCACCCTACCAGCCCTTTGACTTAAGACTTCTAGCCTCCAGAACTGTGAGAGAATAAATTTCTGTTGTTTGAAGCCACTCATGTTGTGGTTATAGCAGCCCTAAGAAACTAACGTGGGGACAAAAGAGTTCTTCCTTGTCTGAGACTTCCATTCTCATTTCAGGAAACTTAGTGTCATAGCCAACTTGCATGTTACTGTGACAACAAGGAACACCCACAACCACGTCTGAAGACTCTAGAGTTCCGCCCCTGGTCAGGCATTACTGATAAATCATTGATGTAGATCACCATGCTTTCTGTCCTTTAGTATGGACCCTCCCAAACCTTTATTTATTCTGCAGCCAGCGCAATGTTTCAAAAATACAAGCATAATATTCCTCCCCATCCCCAAGGGAAGAAAAATTCAGTCTGTTGATGGTGTTGGGACAATGTCCAAACTCCTTTATATTACATAAACTGGCCAGGTCTCTTCCCAGTAGTTCATACCTACCTCTCCAGCTTCACATTCTGGAACCATCTTCTCCTACTTGGACTTTCACCAGCCAGTTCCATTTGTTTTCAGTTTTAGAAACAGGACTTTTTCTTCTGAAAACTGCATAGTGTTGGAATGCCCTCCCAGTTTTCCTACCCATTTGTCTAATTCCTCTTTACCTTATAAAGCTCATAAGAGAAGTCTTCTCTGGCTAAGTTGGAGATAGGTCTGTTCTATATGTTTTTTCATAGTATTTAGTACAACACTAAAGCACTTATCACTGGATTTTAGCTCTGTGTTTTATTTTTCTACACTCATCTGTCTCTACAAATGGATGAAAAATTCTGTGGGTGAGTGGGAGTGTTATTCAATGGTGGGAATCGACTGGTGGGAATCCAGAGCTCATCTATATTAGCAATCTATTGCTGCTGGAACAAATGACTAACAACTCGTGACTTAAAGCAGCACACATTTGTAATTTTACAATTCTGGAGGTCGGAAGTCTGCCATGTGTCTCAGTGGGCAAAAGTCAAGGTGTCAGCAGGACTGCCTTCTTTCTGGAGGCTCCAGAGGATGCTCAGTTTCCTTGCCTTTTCCAGCCTCCAGAGTCTGTCTTCAGGCCTGGGATCATCTCCATGTTCAAAGACAACCAATTTGCACCATCCTTCTCACACCACCCTTTTTCTGGCTCTTTCTTGTGTTTTCACTCTGTCTCTTCTGCTTCCTTCTTCCATTTTTTTTTAAAGAACCTTTGTGATTACATTGGGCTTGGCTAAATATTCCAGGATACTTTTCATATTTTAAGCCCAGCAGTTAGCAACTTTAACTCCATGTGCTACTTAATTTCCCATTGCCATATAATTTCACATAATCACAGATTCCAGGAATTAAGGCATAGAATATTTGGGGGCCATTATTCTGCCAGCTGCACTATCATAAAGCCTGATACTCATTTAATGATAATCTGTTGAATAAGTTATACCCAATTCAACCGCCTTCTACAAAGGAAGAAATGCTTTCTTTACCTAGGTTCTAGATAAAGATGCTCACTTTCAATCAGCCTAGCGTTTCTTGGTCATTGGGTTTCTTGCTAAAGTGATTCAGTAGCTGACTGATGAAGAGTCCTCACGAAAAAGCAGGCGACACTAGTTTAAAAATTCTTTATTACCAGTAAATGTTACTTAGGCAAATGACTTAACTTATTTAGGCTTTAGTTCAGCCTCTGGAGAAGGGAATGCTGAGGGAATATAATAAGGCCTTCTCCAACAGTGACATGATATGATGGATGCATGTTTCTTTGATATCTTCATGATAATGACTCCCTGAAAAGGTGACTATTAAGTCTTAGAAAACCTCAGAAGTCACTGAGGATATCCATGCTCAAAAACTTGCTGATGAGTGGGATATGGTAGAAAAGAAATTAATAAGTACCTAAATAAAATAATTGCTTATAGATGATTATAATGAAAAAAAGCACCTTAATTTTTTAAAAATGCCACAACCAGAGTATGTTTGGTTATGCCAAAAGAAAGGAATATGGAAATTTTTAGTGCCATCTATTGGTAGTGATTTTTAAATAAGAATTATTATGCATAATTGGTGAGTGGTGGCTCTTTGTTTTATCCAAATTCCTAATTTCTAAGAATTCTTGTTAACTACGGAAGAGACTAGTTTAAGAATGCGTTCTCTTTTTTATGCATTCTCTCTTTTTTTTTTTTCCAAAGCAATTTTGGTCTTTTTTTTATTATGATTACATGGATGGATCATAGAAATCTTGTTTGATTTCAGGTCTTTATTAGGACTGGGCATGGAAGGTGGATATATGTGTGTCATTTGAAATGTGGCTAAAGTTCAGAGAAATAGGTCTCATTTAATAGCTGAATACTGGATGACCTTACCATTCTTCTCACCCTCTGGCAGCTCACCCCGTGAGCAATAGAGGAGATGTCTGCACGAGCTGAGAAGTAGCTGCTGGCCTCAATGTGATTTTGCAGTGATCTGTGTGCTCTATGGCTTCCTTCATAACCAACAAATCAATTCCCACTATACGTATTACACACCCCAGTGGCAGAGGCCATTTATTATCCTTTTGATGGTCATACTCTTTGTACATAACCAAGAAAGATTACAGAGGAAGGAAAAGAACAATTGCAATATGGATGAAGATATTCCACAATGGCACTGCATTTTATCATGTGCCTTGCATGTCTATAAGGATACAGAAGATGTTCTCTTTCAAGACAATTTTGAAACATGGAAGCAAAATTATTTTTAATGAAAAATATTTCAAGAATTATAAGTGAAGAGAAAGTTGTAGAGATAATTCTACAACAATTCTAAATTCTATACATTTAGATTTCAAGGGCAAATTTAAAATGATTAAAAGACTGTCATATTTTGTTTCTGTATGGGCACTGTTAATGACACTATACTTGACTAGTTTTGCTCAATTAATTCGCTTTTGATACAGCTTTTTATTTGGCATCATTCAGTATCAATTGATTGTTTTGTTAATTTCTAATTTGCAGTATATAAATTTCTAAACTCTCAATGATCGATTCAGGGATTTTCCTGATTCTTTGAATCCACATATATCTAATAATAGTTACCATTAATAGATAAATCAAAAAATGAATCCTGACTTGTAGTGACTGGGTATAAAATAATTGAATATTTTGAATTATAGCTAAGTGGTTCCTAATGAAATGTTAGTGTTATTTGTCCTAAATCAAAAGTCTGGTAAAAAAAAAAAAAAAAAAAAGCACATATATGTGAATGTGAGTAGGAAACATTTTATTAGTAAAACTAATGGTAAAAGAATCACTTTATAGTGGGTTCTGTGCATACGCCACTTAAACTGCTCAGTCATTTATGTCAGTGGATATGAAAAGAACAGTGGAAATTTCCAAAGGTCAAAGAAGCTACTGTCTTTTCTGTTTTGCATCGTTTGAGACTTTCCAGGTCGTTTTTTGTTTTTTTTTTTCAAACAACACAATGCTAAATCTGCACTTGATTTTCTCTTCCCTTTGAAGAGGCAAAACAATGACAGAGTAATTAACTGAGGAGGAGATCATGTACAGGGTATTTTGCTTTAGCAGTGTGGAAAGTTCTGCATTTCATTTCACATGATGGTAAATGGAGTGAGGTATTCTGAAATCCCTTCTGTAAGAGAGTTAGCCCCTGACTACATTACTGTATATAAACCAAACCTTCTTGGGGTCTGTTTCCTGTTTAACTGTTCCCCATTTGTGTAATTGAAAAGAATGCTCAATGCAAAGACTGCATCTTGCTTTCCATTAGGTGAGGGTCTACACCTTCATGGAGAAACACACAGAAGAACAACAAAAAGGAATTGTCAATATCAGGTTCGATGCCTCACTAGTTCTGTGCAGACCAGAAGGCTGTAGTCACGGTCTGGAACGCTAAGAGGGAATAGTAGATTTACTTGTTGTTGTTTTTTTGTCTTTTCTTTTTTTCCCACTCTTGTTTTCATGATTTATCTTCTCTTCCCCATGTTGTGTCATCACATTTGATAATCTTCAGAGAGCAATGAGCTTTTGTATGTTACATCTTTTGAGTATGTCCATGAATTCCATTTCTGTGCTGTCCCCAGCACTGCTCTGACTTGTTGTGGTTTGTCATTAAGTCACTGAACTGCTTAGTCTGTTACTAGTTCCTCCTTTGGTAACATGTTTATTATTAGGACTATTTTTCATTGAGGAATCTACTATCTCATTCTGGAAAATCTTTCTAGAATAAAATTAGGCATGCTAATCCAGGAATTTACAGTCTAGTTATTATAAAGATTAATTACTGGTTTAACAAAACACATGGTATATACCCATGTGATTTACTGTTTTAATTAAATAACAAATATTTACATATCCATATATATATTTAAAAATAAAAGGAATCATATCATCCTTTAGACAGGTTTTCTACATTTCTTGGGCTCAGTGGAAGCCCAGACTAGTTCAAAGTAGGACTGGGAAATAGAAGAGGAGAAAGAAAGAGAAGCAACAGAGTATGTGTTCATTGTTTTGTGAATGTACCACAGTGATAATGTGGTTCAAATTGTTTTGTATCTGTTAACCTACTCATCAGGCTGACCCTGAGATGTGGGTGCTATTACAAGCTTCTTTTTCCATGTGAGGAAACTAAGGCATAGAGAATAATTATATCCAGTCTGTCAGCTCCCAGAGATTTTAGTCACAACACGGTGGTAACTCTACTGTATACTACCTCCACAAATTATTTGGACTGAGTAGAAAATGCTTTCTGATTGTTCAGTTATTTTCAGATGGCCTCTTCATCTTTTCTCTTGCGAAAACTATAATTTTAGAAACTTTGACATCTCTTTTCCTTAATGCCAAATACAGAGAAGAGATCAGAGCTGAATCAGAATACTTTGTATGAGATCCTTTTATATTTTATTTCAACCAAAAATATCAGTATTGTGTTATGGAATGAAAAAGTTCTTAAGTTTTGAATTTGTATTCATAGATTATTAGTGGCATACTGATAATTTCAATTTTTAAAATGAAAATTGATCTTTAACAAGGCACATGCAAATAATTTAATCTTCATGTAGAGAGATCATTGTGGGTAAGTGAGATAAGCAGGAATATATTTAGATTTTAAAGATAAAAAATAAATTTACCATTTACAATAATTTATTTTCGTGTTTATTTTAAAAAACTGTTCAATTGTGGTAAAATCCGCATAACATAAAACTTACCATCTTAGCCATTTTTAAGTTACAGTTCAGTGGTAAATATATTCCCGTTGTTGTGCAATAAATCTGAGTTTTTTTATCTTGAAAAACTGAAATTCTATTTTAGCTTTTAATACTATTAGCAACTCATTTCCCCTCTCCTCCACACCTGCCAACCACCATTCTACTTTCTGTTTCTATGATTTTGACTATTTCAGATACCTCCTCATGTAAGTGAAATCATAAGTATGTGTTCTTTTGTGACTGGCTTATCTTTCTTAGCACAATGTCCTCAAGGTTCATCCATGTAGCATCCATGCTGTAGAATTTCCTTCTTTGTTAAAGCTGAATAATATCCCATTGTACGTACATATATATGTATATATATATATATACCATATTTACTTTATCCATTCATTGACCAATGGACGTTTATATTGTTTCCACATCTTGGCTATTGTGAATAATGCTGTTGTGATCATGGGTACACAAATATCACTTCTGGACCCTGCTTTCAATTCTTTTGGATATATATCCAAAGGTGGAATTGCTGAATCATATAGTAATTCTATTTTTAATTTTTTGAGGACATACCATACTTTCTTCCATGGTGGTTGAACCATTTTACATTCCTACCAACAGTACACAAAGGTTTTACTTTCTTCACATCCTTCCAAACACTTATTGTGCGCGCGTCTGTGTGTGTGTGTTTATAGTAGGCATTTTAACAGATGTGAGGTGGCATTTCATTGTGGTTTTGATTTGCATTTCCCTAATTCATGTTTCTTTATATTCTCCTATAATGTGAACCATCCACTATAGCTAAAAGGAACATAAATAGTTTTGAGTCCCAAGTATTTATTTAGAATTAATTTTGTTCAATTTTCCTTTCACAGTGTTTCATTGTTATTCTCAAAATATCTTACTTTTGGTTGTGCTTTAAGCCCAGATTTTATCTACCGTTTCTTTGTTTGTAGCTATTCTTCAGTTACTGATAGTAGATCTGGAGACTTCTTCAAGCATCTCCATTTTGTGCTGGTGTCAGTGTCTTCAGAACTTCAGTTATCTCAATGGCAAAGCCAGGGCTTCTGGTACCTTATCCTGCTGATGGTTTCTCTCTGGTTCCTGAGGCTCTACCTGCATTACTTGGGCCAGTGGCTTTTCCTCCAGGCCATTTCAACTCCTATTACAAAGTGAGTGCTTTCCTCTGAAAGTCAAAGGAATGTATTTTCATCTTAATAGGACAAATGAAAGTACAAAACACCTCTCCCATCCATTTACCGTACAACATAAAATGCAGAGATTATTTGAAAAGACAAAAATGTCTTTATCTAAGAGCAAAAACTTCTATTATAGTTATAGTCTCACCTTATGGGCCTGTATATATAAGTACCTAACTGGTACATCAATGTTTATTTTAAATTTAGCAGATTCGAATATGTTCTAATATCTGAGCAGGTTCCAAAAAGGAATTTAGCAACAATGTTTTATTCTATTTTGATTTTATCATAGTGACTTAGGCTGAAGGTATTTTAGAAGTAATGTAAGTGTGATTTATCACCTATTCACACAGAAGCAAAGATTGCTTCTTCTGCAAAATGATTGAATTCAAACAATTACCAAACTCAAGCCCAGGCAGCTTTCTGGGCCATTATCCTCTGGAAAAAGATGACACTTTAAAGGTTATCTCTTTATAAACATGATTCCAAAGATACTGTAGATAGACACACAGATAGATATCAATACAAGTAAAATTCATTTCTCAAATGTAGATGTACAGATAAAAATAAAGTTGTGTGTATATTTTCAATTAGGAAGATTACAAAGAACTTTAAGACTTTATGAAAAAGAAGATATATGTATATTTATATTTATACATACATATATAGTTATTGATATTCTTTGAAAATTAAATCATAAAGGTCTGAATATATTATGGAATATGCAAATATGTATATACTAAACTATTTTCAAGGGGGAATTTTTATCTGGATAGTCTCTTTGTTCCTCCTTTCTTTCTTTCTTTTTTTAAGGTTTCCAAAGCAAAAAGAATAAATATGATATGCTTGGCCTAGTTGTTTTTTGCTTTTCACTCGTCTATTCTTCAATAGAAAAGGAAGCCCTATCTTTATTAGTTGTTAATAACATGAGACTGCAAAATGTATCTGAACAACCCAGTTGAACCAATTTCTTAAGCAACTGAGGACCTAAGATACAAAGGATATTTTTCTGGCTATTGTCTCAGTCTGCAGGCTTGAGTCATACACTAGCTCTGTGTCACACCTTAGCTGTTAGCCATAGCAATAACGACACCAACAATGAGCATGTCTTCCGCTCTTGCTCTGGGTCAGATACTATGCTAAGATATATACGTAAATGGCCAGGTGCAGTGGCTCACGCCTGTAATCCCAGCACTTTGGGAGGCTGAGGTGGGCGGATCACAAGGTCAGGAGATCGAGACTATCCTCGCTAACACGGTGAAACCCTGTCTCTCCTAAAAATAAAAAAAAAATTAGCTGGGCATGGTGGTGTGTGCCTGTAGTCCCAGGTACTCGGGAGGCTGAGGCAGGAGAATGGCGTGAACCTGGGAGGTAGAGCTTGCAGTGAGCTGAAATCATGCCACTGCACTCCAGCCTGGGCAACAGAGCGAGACTCCATTTCAAAAAAAAAAAAAGTGTATGTACATTACTTTATTTGATATTCACATAAGAACAAAGCATAAAACTTTATTTCAAGCACAAGTCAAGGAGTGGATAAAACAAACAACTCCTTTTAGTAGATGGCGGATAAATAGAATACACAAGCAGGATTAACTGTGAAACAGCTTTGCATAGGCTGAAATTCAGGGGAGGGAAAACTTCAAGTGAAATAAAGTCTCACTGCACAGAAAGACAGTGGCAAAGCTTGGGTCGAGGCTGCTTGAATGACTGGGTTCAGATTGGATCTAACCCTTGAGTTAGGTCCTTCAACTGTGTCTGGTTGACTCTTTTAGGACAACAAAGGAGTGTGATATTTTGGTTGTTAGTGGTGACAGTGTCATTTTTGTTGTATCTGGGAATCTAGTTACAAGAATCATGAGTAAAATTAATCAGTTATGCTAAAACTCTAAAGGATTATTAGATTTACATCTAGTTCTCATTTCTGTTAAAGATTGACACAGTAGAAAGTTCACTGGTATATTTTGCATTTTAAACAGCCTGCTAAAAGGTACCGTGTGAACTTCAGAAATGCTCTTAGTCTTTAGAATGCTCTGTTCAGTGGCTCAAATTGACATACTTTCTATGGTGGCACGGGACACTTACAACAACAATAAACAGGATAGAGTTTACCTTTTCCTGGAAAACAACATGTTGAGGGGCTGGGAAAAGATGAAAACTTCTAACAATAAATTTGGGGGTACTACTAAGTGTCCAGTTTTCTGTATTTAAGAAAAAGAAAACGAAACACAGTTCTTTAAATTGGTTTGCACACTTGGCATTTGGTGCAGTTCCTCTTGTTTGCCCCTGTATGCTTCCCTTGTTTTCCCACAGATTCCATTTTTCCCTTTACACCGTTGAGCTTTGCTACCCAACTTCCTCACTTCACATTGGAGAAGAGCTTCCTGTGGTTGTGGTGGGGCCTTTAATGCTGAACGCAATCCTACTTCTTTTGGTTTTGATCAGATGGGGCTGTCAGCTACTGTTTACCTCCTGTCCTGATGTCTTGTCAAAGTTAATCATTACCATGGGACTATGGACAATTCTAGACCCATTGGCAGTGTTTATAGTGGATACTCTCCTGGGGGTAAGTCAAATGAAATAACCAGGATATGAGTCCTTGACATAGAATTTAGCTTTAGTGGATGAATCATTTGACATGGAAAGTTTCAATCATATTGAACAGTCAGTATGCATCTTAAATCGAAGTTAAGTTTCTTCTGATAAAAAAGTCATGGATGTCTAATATAATCAATTTAAGTGTAATTTTAACTCTCATAAATAAACACTTGAAAAATAAGCCAGAAGTCATGTTGAAGATCAAATCCGAGCTAGCTGTCACATTTTTAACCTTATTACAAAGAAGCTTTATTTTGTTATATTCTTTTGGTAACTTCCTTTAGGTAACTTTTTTAATATTAAGGATTTTCATAGGCAAATTTTGCAAAAAGCTAATTGTGCAGTAGTTCCTTTAATTGGTTAGGTTACTTATTGACTATGACGTAATACTCTTCTGCAAGAAATACAGTCAAGAATGAAAGCTTTTTAAACATTTCTAAGTAATAAATGTATTTTTAAAATTACCACATAGGCATTTATTTAGACTTTTGTGATGATATTGAAGTGACTTGGTGCATTTTCACCTTAAAATATATGTTTCTAGGACTTCATAATTATGAATGATATATTAAGATACATAATGACATGTAAATAATGGTAATAACGATTCTAATATTTGAAGACTGCTCTTGTATTTTTCAAGTATCTTCGCATAATGTCTTTGATTACATATTTATGACAATCCTGTAAGTTGATGGGATAAGTATTCTTCTCACTTTACAGCTGGGAGAAACCAGATACACAATTACATGACTTATCTGAGGCCATATAGCTAGTTCACACTGCACCCAGGACTAGGACCCAGATGTCTGAATTCTGAGGATGATGTTTCTTCCATCATGTTAAAATCTCTACTTCAAGCTTTCAGTGAATATATTGCTTTGTGAAATCAAATGTATGCTATCCCTGATGACAATTTTTTGATTACCCCAAAATATTTAATTTACCAATGAATTTGGGGGCTATAATTTGAGGCAAAAATGACGTGGCTCTTAGTGTAAATTTATTACCATATCCAAATCTCTCGTTGCTTTGAATTCGCAAGGCGTGGGATTTCCTAGAGAGTGTTACTGAAACATACTGATTCTCAAACCTTATTTTGTATCAGAACCTATTGTAGGCTATGGTAAAAACAGATTGCTGGGCCCCATCCTCAGAGTTCTTCCTCTGGTGGGTCTGACGTAGAGCTCAAGAATTTGCATTTCTAACAAATTTACAGATGACAGTGATGTTGTTGGTCAGGGACCACAGTTTGAGAACCACTGACATTATAGCTGCATAGGAAAGCTCTGATGAGCCGACTAAGAAGATCTAGGAACAGCAACATAGGTTGGAAGAGGCAAGCTCCTGCATAGGGAGGGCTCAATGGGGCATCCTTTCCTAGGCAAGGCTAGGCAAGGCTCAGTGGGAGATCCTTTCCTATCCTGCCTATTAGCCATGGCCCCTGACCTGCAATTTAGCAACTTTATCCAAGCTCCATTTAAACTGCCAAATGCTTTAGATTAAATCATCAAAGCAAAATTAAAGATACTGGCAAACAGTGGAATAATTCAAGCCAAGAAACACTTTACCTTGGAGTCAGCACATTTTTAAGCAATTTCAATAGGCAAAAGAAGAGACATCTGAATTTTAACTAAATTTCTATACGGTAGACCTGGCCATAAAATATCACTCCAAGCAAGAGAGCAGATAGATACTATAAATTAATCAATATGATCAAATATTTATTTTTAAAATTATCTTAATTTATGAAATAATATTCCACATTTGGTATATTTTTCCTTTTAACAAGAAAAAGGAAAGTTTCACAACTGGAATGTATGTGTTTGGATTATATTCACTGTACCAAGCAAATCATAGAGATGGGTGTTTTGATGGTCTCTACTTGTTAACTGTGTTTGAAATTGATTCTTTTTTCAATAACATGCTTTTAGAACATTTGCATCCAGGAAGATATCTCCCACCTTGGGTGCTATAGTAGACAGCTAAGGTCAGCAGAGCCTGTCACCATTTTTCACTCTCTCAGGCCATAGCATGCTATAGCAGTGTTTCTCAAACTAACGTGCTTTCAAGTTCCCAGGGGATCTTATTAAAATGCACATTCCTGTTCTCACTTATATGTGGGAGCTAAATAATGAGTACAAATGAACATAGAGAGTAGAATAATAGACATCAGAGTCTTAAAAAGGTGGGAGGATGGAGGATGGAAGATGGAAGGGGCGTGAGGGATGAGAAATTGGCATGAGGGATGAGAAATTACCTAATGGATGCAGTGTACACTAGTTGGGTGATGGTTACATGAAAAGTCCCAGACTTCACCACTACACAAGATATTCATGTAACAAATCTGCACTTATAGTCTCTAAATCTATAAAAATAAAAATATATTAAAAAAACAAAATGCACGTTCTGAGTTAGGTAGAGCCTAGGATTCTTCATTTCTGATAGACTCCTAGATGGTGCCAACGATGCTAGTTCCATGGACAACACTGTGAGTAACAAGGTGCTACACACTTTGCTGAGAAGGCCTTTCCTTTCATTTTCCTGCTTTCTAGGCTGGGCTTTCGCTCACTGAGGATAGCTGGGCTGCTCTTCATAAGACTGGAGTTCTCGAAGATTTAAATGCACTAATGTCTTTGTTGATTTCATGTGAGAATTCTGACTGCTTATGCCTGAGTGGAAATGACCTCTGTCAGAAATGCCCAGAACCTGCCAACAAGTGTGATTGTTGACTGTAACCATGTAGACCATTTAACGTTATTAAAATGAACTAAACCAGTGCACCTCAAGCCCACTGGTTTATCTAGTTTCTAGTCCCACTGTTAGGGATTAGTGAAGGAATCATGTGCCGAGGAAAGCTCCTCAGTACTTGAAGGGCAGACCACTGTGTGAAGCCTCCATGCCTTGTAGCACCTTGACAACATGGCAGAAGAGGGAGCCTTTTGAGTTAGAAGTGGCTGTGTTTCCTACCCCATCTCTAAATTTTTTCACCCTGCTGATTAGCACCCTGCTGATTCTCAGTGAACTGAGCTGCAGCCAGCTGGATAACATCTACGTTCCTACCTCTCTCATTCTCCGGGATAATAAGGGGACTGTGGCATCGAGGATTGATGAGCAGGAGATGTAGAGAGAAATGCTGTCTGCATTCTGGGAGGACCCCCTTGCAATTTCTCCCAGAGGCCTGATGTGCATGTTGAGTAGACAGGGTGCTGGGGCTGAGCCTACAGCCACATCACATGTGAAGACATTTGGGGAGGATGAACAGCTGTCCCTATGGTCCTCTGAGATCTCAGAAGGATGTCTGCAGCTCTCTCTTGGAAGGACTTTTCTTGTTTCAGTAAGTTCCCTCAGGCAGATAAATAGAAGACTAGTCCACTGTATCCAAGGCAGCTGACAAAATGAGCCGAACTTAATTTACTCTGGACCTCTGATGTAATCTATAGGAAAGTAACCTCCAGCATGGCCGTCTCAGAACCAGTTCAGAGGTCTGCAACCTGATAAAGGCTGACTTGGGTTCCAGTAGATGTGTAGGGCACCCTTCTTTCTCTCCACTTGAGAAAAAAGGCTAAATTGTTTTCCAAATGTGCGCAAGTTATTGGGCGGTTTGAATCCATCATGTTTTATTGCAGATGACATCGAATTTTGCTCTCTTTTAAAAACGTCTAAAGCTGTCTCTAATCCACAGATAGACAGCATTAGAACCCTCTGGGAACCTGTAAAAATGCACTTGGACATGGCCACCTTTTGATTCGAAACATACTAACATATTCTCCAGGTGACTTGACAGCATACTGAAGTTTCAGAAGTATTGATTTAAATCTATGGTTCTCAAAGTGTGGTCCCTGGACCAACAGCGTTAACATCACCTGAGAACTTAATAGAAATGCAGAATCTTAGGTCCTGCACCAAATTTACTGAGCTAGAAACGTTGGGAAGTGGCCCATCAATATGTATATTAACAAGCCTTCCAGGTGATTCTGATGTTCATTAATTCTTGAAAACTACTCTTCCACATGGGATTGCACTTATCACGGGTTGAATGTCACTCGGGAGTCTCAGGTTGCCTAAGTTCATACCTCCAGATCCTTCAGCACTTCTTTTTAGCAGACAAAGCTGAGTATCTTCTGGGTTTGATCCAGGTCACCCAGCTCAGAGAGATGCTAGCTAATTTTACTGATATTTTCTGTCCTGAATTTATTTCATTTATGGAGATCTAAAAGGAGATGTGGCAGATGAATTGGTTTGAGGCTGAAGTGCTGAGTGGCTGTTGATGTTGCTAGTAATTCTTTCCTAGTCCTTCAGTTTGTTGGCTCAGGTGTTGGCAATGCATCGATGATACTATGCTCAACAATTTCATTAAGTGGATAAATTATTTCTTTGCCTGAGCCCTAATCTGGATAAAAAGTAGAGGAAAGATTTGCTACTGAGTGTTTTAGTCCATCGGCACATATTTATTGACTATATACTCTTTACATAGGATTTTAAAAGATGCAGAATAAATATGGCATAATTTCTGCCCTGATTATAAATAGTGAGATAAGAATAAAATACGTAAGCAAAGATGAAAGGTAGAATGCAAACACTGTCATTCAGCAAATGATTCTTGAGACTCCACGACTTATTCCCTTTTGTGCTGCTATAATAAAATACCTGAGACTGGTTAATTTATAATGAACAGGAATTATTGGCTCATGGTTATGGAGTCTGGGAAGTCCAAGATTGAGGAACTGACATCCTGCAAGTGTTGGAGGTCGCACAAATGTTTCTTACGATTAGGCATAATTGAAGCCTGTCAGTAACAATATGAACCTGTGATCAGTTAAGCAGCTGGCTAATCGTTACCTCTTCCTCCTTGATCTTGTTATCCAATAAATACAAAGGGTTGTAGAATCTCGGGGCTGTCTTTGCTCACTAGAAGCAGGGACCTCTCTTCTTCTTCCCCACGCTAGCCTTTCCTTAAAATAGTTTCTTTTGTTTTTTGTTATCAGTTCTATGTTTGCCCCTTCATTCAGTCTTGTAATGACAGTCTCAAGCAGTAACAATAGTAACTGTCGTAATGACGGTCTCAAGTAGTAACCGTGGCAGTCAGCCACGTGCAAGGGCCTTCTTGCTGTGTCATCCCGTGGCAGCAGAGCAAAGAGAGGGTGAGAGATGGCAAGAATTCAAACTTGCATCCTCAAGCCCTTTTATAATTGGCATTAATCTATTCATGAGGGTGGACCCTTCATGACCTAAACACCTCCCATTAGGCTCTACCTCCAAACACTGTTGCACTGGGATTAAGTTTCCAACACATGCTTTTGGGAGACCCATTCAAACCACAAACACTCCCATTAGAAGCGACCATGGAGTAGCAGAGAGACCACAGGGGTGGAGTCAGAGAGAGCTGGGCTCTAGTCCCAGCTCTGCTATTTGTCACCTATGTGATGTTGGATAGGCCAGTTTACCTCTTTGGTCTTCAATGTCCTCATATGCATCATGAGAAAGTAGTAATACCTACAAATACAAAATACCTACCTTACTCTTTTTATAGTGTTGTTGGGAAGATCAAATAAGAGACTAACTGGGAATAAACCTTGAAACATATATATAATTATATATATATAATATATATTTAACATAAAAGGAATAAAGATGAGAGTATTAGAATGAAATGATGATGCTGTGCTCTGTGAATGACACAAGATGTAACAGCCATTGCCCCAGTGGTCCAGGCTGGGGAACTTACAATCTAGTTGGAGAATCAAAATACACACACACACACACACACACACACACACACACACACACAGATGTAGTATGGGCAGTGTGTGATGAATGCCATTTGGGAGGCACCTGGCTCATTCTCTTATATCCTTAGGTCGTTTCTTAGAGGCCATCTTTTTAGTGACACCTATTCTGACAGCAATATTTAGTGATACACTTCTATCCTTCCTATACCTCTGCTAGTTTATATTTTTCTTTATAATACCATCCTGTGACATATCATATTTAGTAAACTACTTATTTTAATCTTGCGTATGTGCTTGCTATCATTCATCTACCCCCTTCTCACCTAAATGTAAGCTCCAGGAGGGTAGAGATTTTGTCTAATTTTATTCACTCTTTTATCTGCAGTTCCTAATGACACATAATGGGCATTCAATACATGTGGGTCAAAGAAAATAATTAGAATATATTGGTTAGATTATGTGATTGTCATCAAATATATATATGTCATTTTTTTGTTTCATTAATGAATCTCAAGTCTATTTCATTACCTTTAAGAAACAGCAGAAAGGTATGATGTGGAATAGGAGAGATGCATGATGACTTTTACAATCTACTGCCAAAAGTCCTGGCAGCAGACACACAATTTTGCAAGGTCAACTGGTTAACAAGTACAGAGTATAGAAATAAAAGTTTTGAGATGATGCTCAAAGAAGCAGTAGTTGAGAATTGGAACATCTCAATTCTACTCACTGCCCAATCACTAAAGTATATTTTGGTAGAGGGAAAATACAAATGAATCTGCTTAGGCTTCTGTTTTCATCTACACGTAAGTGATTTGGATAAGCCTTTTTAAAAAGTGCCTTTTCAACCTATATTTATCATGAGTTTAATCATCGGTTTAAAGACTAAAGAAATTCTTTCTTCTCTATTGCATTGGAGAAAAGATACCTTACTTAACATTTATACTGCATATTACTTCCACTTGATATCAAGAGACATAATTAAAGAACATCCATATTTTATAAAACTCAAAGGTCAAAGATGTCATATGATGATACTGTAGGTCCTTACAAATGTATATACTTTTAAAAACCCCATCGTATTTTTTTATTTCTAATCCAATGTAGAATACGTCTTTCCTTGTCTAAAATAAGGACTTATTGTTAAATTAACCTAATGTAAACTTGGTTTTCAAACTCACATTAAGTAGCCTGATAACGTTTTTATAAGTTTCTAAAATAAGCCATCTCTTTTATGCATAGCACAAATTAAATTCCTATCAAATCTGCTTCAGAAAGGACGGACTCTTTTCACCATCATATTTAATTTCTTCATATCTTGTGCTCATTAAATTCAGAAGTTAATAGTACATAAATAAAACATGGCTTTTACTTTATGAATTGCATGTCAAGTGTGTGCATGGAAAGGCTTAGAGGGAAGATGAGAAAAACCTGGTAAAGCAAGCATGCAAAACCCAGCCTTTTTTCTTTTCCTTTGTGTACCTGAAGAGCTAGCAATCTTCAGTACCTAGAAGATTTAATTCTAAAACAAATTATAGGGTCACATAGTCTTTGTATATTACATTCACCTAACTTGACGATCAGTGTTCCCATTATGAGTTTTTCAAATCCGAATTTGCTTTTGTCAGCGGCTTACAGATACTGAGGAGACTCCTGTGGTGGATGCCGCGAAGCTCTACTGGATGTTTGTAAGAACATGCAGCCAGGCATTCTTGGCGTGGTGATCACAGTGCTGCTTTACATCCTCCTGTTCATCATTTCTTCTTTGATTTTATATTTATATTGTGTCAGGTAAGGTGCTTCAATCACTTTGTTCTTCAGTGTGTTCAGCCTCCAGTCTTCTTCTTACACATTTAGGCTGTGAGGACATGTTAAAGAAGAGAAGTTAGAACCATCTGTACATTGCTAAAGTAAACATTTATTTGGTTACCTGTAACCCTTGTCCTGAAGACCAGCCAGGAAATTATTCAACTTTAGGAAAATATTTTCCCCATTATAGAGTGAGCTAATTTTACTGTGAATTATTAAACTTGCTTCTCCAAACCAGAGACCAGTAGCAAACAAAGAGTAATCTCTTGATATCTAATGACATTCTGGGAAATTTCCTGAAAAGTTTGTCTTAAACCCTCTTTTTCTTTTCCTTCCAACCTGCTTCTTCCCACACTTTCCACCTCTGTTAAAGTCACCAACAGAAAAATTATTCTTCAGCTTTGATCCTGAATATCATGGATTTGGCTTGCCAGGTCATCAATTTAGCAAACAATGTATGTTTGTGATGAAAGAAAAGAGAAGGAATAAATACAAGGTAGTATAAAAAGTACTAGGAGGATGTTTTATTCTGTTGATTATTTCCTTTGCTGCGCAGAAGCTTTTTAGTTTGATGTAGTCCCACTTGTCTATTTTCACTTTTACTTCCTGTACTTTTGGTGTCTTATCCATGAAATCATTGCCAAGACCAATGTCATGAAGATTTTCCCCTATGTTTTCTTCTAGGAATTTTACAGTTTCAGATCTTATGTTTAGGTATTTAATCCATTTTGAGTTGATTTTTCTATTAACATATGGTGTAAGATAAAGGTCTATCTCATTCTTTTGCATGTGATTATTCAGTTTTCCCAGAGCCATTTGTAGAAGAGACTGTCCTTTCCCCATTGTGTTTTCTTGGCATCCTTGTTGAAGATCACTTCACTATATATGTGTAGATTTGTTTCTTGGCTCTCTAGTCTGTAACATTGGTCTATATCTGTCTTTATGCCAGTACCATTCTGTTTTAATTACTGCAGCACTGCAATATATTCTAGCAATTCCACTTCTGGGTATTTACCCAAAAGAATTGAAATCAGAACTTCAAGGAGATTTTGGCATTCTCTGTTCATTGCAGCACTATTCACAATAGGCAAGACATGAAAACAGCCTAATATCCATCAGTTGATGAATATATTATGTGGTACATACATCCAATGGAATATCATCATAAAAAAGAAAGAAATCTTGTGATATGTAACAATGTGAATACATGTGTATAAACATTGAGGACATTACGCTAAGTGAAATAAGCCTGTCACATAGTGACAAATACTGCATGATTCCACGTATATGAAGTATCTAAATAAGTCAGACTCATAAAAGCAGAAAGTAGAATGATGATTTCCAGGGGATGAGAAGGGTAAATATGGAGTTGCCATTCAAAGCGTAAAAATTTTGGTTACAAATGATGATTAAGTTCCAGAGATCTGCAGTACAACATTGGATGTATAGTTAACAATACTGTATTGTGCACTTAATATTTTGTTAAGAGAGTAGATCTCATGTTAAGTGTTCTCACAACCATTTTTAGCAGAGTGCCAGAAAGAGATCAACACAGGGATCTCTAGGAGCATTGAGAAAAGGAAACAACACAACTCTGGTGGAGGATGTGGGCAATGGGTGAAGATTTCAGTGGAAATATGATAAGTAATCTTTGAAGGCTTAATACCATTTAGCTAGATAAAAAACAGAGGGAAGCAGGTTTGCAGGCAGTGGGAAGATATATAAAACCATATGGTCCTTCAAAAGTGTGACGTATTTGGCAATCAAATGTATTTTGACATGGCTGGTGTGCAGGATATGGGGAGATGGCAGTTAGTGGAGTTAAAGTTGGAAATGTATTCAAGGACCAGATGATAAAAGACTTGACATCATGCTATGGAGTTTGACTTTGTTCTAATGGTAAAGTGAAAATATTAAAGGATTTAACGTAACTTTTAACTTTAGGAAAATCACTCTGATAGTAGAAGAAAAGGTGGGTTTAACAGTGCCCAGGTTGGAAGTAGGAAAATCCAGTTAGAAAGCCATTTTGATAGTCTAGGTAAGGAGTGTCAAACATTTTAAAGAGAATATCACTGAACATGGGAAGTTGGCATATATTTAAGAAATAGTTTTCTGCATATGGCTAGCCAGTTTTCCCAGCACCATTTAGTGAATAGGAGATCCTTTCCCCATTGCTTATTTTTGTCAGGTTTGTTGAAGATCAGATGGTTGTAGATGTGTGGTGTTATTTCTGAAGTCTCTGTTCTGTTCCATTGGTCTATATGTCTGTTTTGGTAACAGTACCATGCTGCTTTGATTACTGTAGCCTTGTAATATAGTTTCAAGTCAGGTAGCGTGATGCCTCCAGCTTTGCTCTTTTTGCTTAGAATTGTCTTGGCTATACGGGGTCTTCTTTGATTCCATATGAAATTTCAAGTCGTTTTTTCTAATTCTGTGAAGAATGTAAATGGTAGTTTGATGGGAATAGCATTAAATCTATACGTTACTTTGAGCAGTATGGGCATTTCCATGATATTGATTCTTCCTGTCCATGAGGATGGAATGTTTTTCCATTTGTTTGTGTCCTCTCTTATTTCCTTGAGCAGTGGTTTGTAGTTCCCCTTGAAGAGGTCCTTCACATCCCTTGTTAGCAGTATTCCTAGGTATTTTATTCTCTTTCTAGGAATTGTGAATGGGAGTTCGTTCATGATTTGGCTCTCTGCTTGTCTATTGTTGGTGAAAAGGAATGCTTGTGATTTTTGCAGGTTGTTTTCATATCCTGAGACTTTGCTGAAGCTGGTTGTCAGTTTAAGTTTTTGGGGCTTTCTAAATATAAAGTCATGTCATCTGCAGACAGAGACAATTTGACTTCCCCTTTTCCTATTTGAATGCCCTTTATTTCTTTCTCTTGCCTGATTGCCCTGGCCAGAACTTCCAATACTATGTTGAATAGGAGTGGTGAGAGAGGGCATCCTTGTCTTGTACTGGTTTTCGAAGGGAATGCTTCCAGCTTTTGCCCATTCAATATGATATTGGCTGTGGGTTTGTCATAAATAGCTCTTATTATTTTGAGATATGTTCCATCAATACCTAGTTTATTGAGAGTTTTTAACATGAAGGGATGTTGAATTTTATCAAAGGCATTTTCTGCATCTATTGAGATAATCATGTGGTTTTTGTCTTTGGTTCTGTTTATGGATTATGTTTATTTGTATATGTTGAACCAGCCTCACATCCCAGGGATAAAGCTGATTGATCATAGTGGATAAGTTTTTTGATGCACTGCCAGATTCAGTTTGCCAGTATTTTACTGAGGATTTTTGCATCAATGTTCATCAGGGATATTGGCCTGAAGTTTTTTTTTTTGTTGTTGTGTCTCTTCCCAGTTATGGTATTAGGATGATGCTAGCTCATAAAATGAGTTAGGGAGGAGTCCCTCCTTTACAATTGTTTGGAATATTTTCAGAAGGAGTGGTACCAGCTCCTCTTTGTATTTCAGCTAGAATTCAGCTGTGAGTCTGTCTGGCCCTGGGCTTTTTTTGGTTGATAGTCTACTAATTACTGCCTCAATTTCAGAACTTGTTTTTGGTCTATTTTGGGATTCAACTTCTTCCTTACACCTTATACAAAAATTAACTCAAGATGGATTAAAGACTTAAATGTAAAAGCCAAAACCATAAAAACCCTAGAAGGAAACCTAGGCAATACAATTCAGGACATAGGCATGGGCAAGGACTTCATGACGAAAATGCCAAAAGCAATTGCAACAAAATCCAAAATTGACAAATGGGATCTAATTAAACTAAAGACCTTCTGCACAGTGAAAGAAACTATCATTAGAGTGAACAGGCAACCTACAGAATGTGAGAAAAATTTTGCAGTTTACCCATCTGACAAAGGTCTAATATCCAGAATCTACAAGGAACTTAAGCAAATTTACAAGAAAAAAACAAACAACCCCATTAAAAAGTGGGCAAAGGATACGAAAAGACAGTTTTCAAAAAAAGACATACATGTGGCCAACAAACACATAAAAAATAGCTCAACATCACTGATCATCAGAGAAATACAAACCAAAACCACAGTGAGATACCATCTCACACCAGTCACAATTGTCATTATTAAAAAGTCAAGAAACAACAGATGCTGGCAAGGCTGTGGAGGAATAGGAATGCTTTTATGCTGTTGGTGGGAAAGTAAATTAGTTCAACCATTGTGGAAGACAGTGTAGTTATTCCTCAGTGATCTAGAACCAGAAATACCATTTGACCCAGCAATCCCATTAGTGGGTATATATGCCTCAAAATATGAATCATTCCACTGTAAAGACACATGTACATGTATGTTTATTGCAGCACTATTTACAATAGCAAAGACATAGAACCAACCAAATCCCATCAGTGATAGACTGGATGAAGAAAGTGTGGCACATATACACCATGGAATACTCTGCAGCCATAAAAAGGAATGAGATCATGTCCTTTTCAGGGACATGAATGAAGCTGGAAGCCACAATCCTCAGCAAACTAACACAGAAACAGAAAACCAAACACCGCATGTTCTCACTCATAAGTGGGAGTTGAACACTGAGAACACATGGACACAGGGAGGGGAACAACACACACCAGGGCCTGTTGGGGGGTTGGGGGAGAGGGGAGGAAACTTAGAGGACAGGTCAATAGGTGCAGCAAACCACCGTGGCACACGTACCTTTGTAACAAACCTGCACGTTCTGCACGTTTCCCATATTTTTTAGAAGAAATAAAAACAAAACAAAAAAGAAATAGTTAATGAGCAGAACATAACTTGTGGGCTGATTGGAAGTTGAAGGTAAAGGAGAGGATGTTAATTAGTATAGTCTCAAGATTTGGAGTTGAGCAGGTGAGGGATGGCTGTAGAATCCTCAGAGGCAGGGATTCGATTGAAAATAAACATTTACAGGAGATGGATAACAAGTTAACTCACTTTTCTTTCATGTTGAGCTCTCTTTGATATTGCCAAGGGAAAATATGTTACGAGAAGTTGGATAAATAAGTGCAGAGCTCGGGGAAATCAATATAGACTATAGATATATATGGTTGAAACCTTGAGCTTCATTGCCATTTGGTAGAGACTAAATTGCAGTGGGCTAACTGAGCCAAGGATGTGGATGTAGAGTTGGTACTTTGTGACTTTTTAAAAATACAGTTATGCTCTAAATAGGAAGTAATTAGAAAAATATATTTTAAAAATGATTCTTAAATATGCCTGTGGTTTGAACATATGTCTATGCAGAGATGAAAATTTACAGAAATATTGTAAATAGTTAAGCAAGGGAGTTTATTTGAGGGAAGTCTCTGAAGACACAAAGATCTCAGATGGAGACAAATCTTGGATTTTGGAAAACGATCGTGTCTCTTGATGTGATAAGGAAAAAAAGGTAAGGGTGAATGCAGCTGCTTGGAGGTTTGTGGCTGGGTGCCGAGGGAGTACACATATGATAGTCGTTATTTTCTATGAAATGCGAGGTGGACTCACTCCTCAAGTCTTCCGTCAGTAGACTGCTCATTCTCTGATGCGGCCCTTAGGTCACTAACATAGCTGTTGTAAAATTGCCTAATTCTCCAGGGGATGTGTGTTGTTTAGGCACAGGCTTGGTTTATATTTTGACATGTCATAAACACTGTATGTCATCTTTCCAGAGCACTTACTTTCTTAGGGAAGGGCAGAAAGTCTTCTCTGATCACTCAGTTTTCATTTGACCATAAACTTGTCATGTGGCCCTGGGCAAAGATGTTCATTTGCTAGATTTTAGGCATTTTTGTGTGTGTAACATGATGAAAATAACATGTATGTGTAGATTTTTATAACAGGCTGTACATGAATAATAACTACGCTATTATTTAAAATGACCAGAGAAGTTAAAAAATAAAATAACATGACATGTAGTGTAGACTTTTCTGAGATTAAAAATATTATCAGATAATGTTTTGTATCATTTATTCCCTCATCAACATAACCCTTTTCACTTAAAACAAAATGAATGTTTACAGTCATACTCTTCATTGTCAGGGGTCTACAACTTTATTATCTAAATTATTTGTAAAGTTAAAAAAAAAGTAAGCACAGAATTTATGCACCAAATAACTATGACTTAATGCTTTGCTACCTAAAGTAAATGGGTATTTGAATTAAAATAGAAAGATTACCCTATAGGTAATTATGGGTAGGAAGAGTGGGAAGCTCTATAATGGATGGAGAGATAATTTAGGGACAAAACAAAGATAGATAGACTGCCTGGCCATCATAGAGAATGAGCTTGGAATAATTTAGGAGAAATAAACAAATTTTGTTCACTCTCTCAACCTAGTCCTCGTTGTTTTCCATGCTCAACCTGTACTGTCTAAACTAGGCATGCTTAGTTACCCCAAGCAGGGTTTGCTTATATTTTAGAAGCAGATGCTTTTAAGATTCCTTCAGATGTTGATAAAATAACAGTAATCTCCTACAGGAAAAATGTCTGTTTTTTTCTATCTGAATAAATAAGTCCCTCCAATATATCAGCTGAAAAGTCTCTGTTTACTGCTGTTTGCAAAGTGTCTTTCTCTGAAATGATGGCGTGCTGGGCAGCCCAGTTCCTCTATGAAGCCAGCACGGTCCCCAGCAGATGCATCTGGTCATTGAGGTGGGGTTTTGCTCTGGCATAATAATAGCCCAAGAGACACAGAAGTCATAAGAACTCATCTTAGTGGAAAATGCCAATGTGGATTTGTGCATGTTTGACTGATTTAGGTTAGCATCCTTAATCAATATATTAGAGCAACAACTGTAAGTTGTTCTGGACTTCTGGATCAGTGCTGTCAACATGGCAATGTTAATATGGCTAGCATGATAGGAATACAAAGGAGACCAAGTCTGTTGTGCTGGTGGTTGATAAAGGATGTGTCTAGCTCTGGGCCCCGGAAGCTCCACATTATGAGGACTAGCTGTGCAGGCTCCAGATCGGTCCCTGTCAAGTTTGCTTGTTTGGATCTGATTCCTCCAAGAGCCTCAGTAATTAGATGCTAAAGGATTTCTACTAAAAAAATTCTCACTCTCCATGGTTCTGAAAGGCAAGTTGACTGGGATACCAGTTTCTCACCTCTGTGCCAGATGTAATCATTTGGATTCGATTTTATAGTTTTTAAAAAGCATTAATATTTTTAGTAATTTTTCTTATTCTAGAAAGAATTCGTGATTTATGAAAAAAATTGAAACGACAGAAAAAAGTCAAAGAATAAATTTAAAAACACCAATAATCTCATCTAGATAAAGCATTGTTAATTTTTTAGGAGCTTTTATTTAAACTGTTCTCCCATTTTATATTTTTTCTACAAAGTTAGAATTATATGCTACAAAACCAACTTCATATGTTGATTTTAAACTTAATATTATATGATACATATTTGTATAATTCTTTACTAATCTTACGAGCACTTTTTGCATACACAATGTTTTATATTGTACAAAGTATACTGTAGAAGCAATATAAAATACTTACATATTTCTTTATTGCTGGAAAATAGGTTGTTTTACATTTTCATACATCTTATAAATAATTCTAATGAATATCCTAAGACACAGATGCTTGTCTACATTTAAAGTATTATTTGAATAGAGTCCCAGAGACCCAGAAATTCAGGTTTAGAGGGTTTGATATTTCTAAGACATTTGACAACTACTGCAAACTTGTTTTCTAGGAAAGTAGTATGGATTTATTTTTCCACAGTGGTAAATTAGGGAAGTTTTAAAATCATGTTCATGTCATGTCTTAACTGTTTAAAAATTTAACAGAAGAAATGAAACCTCATCTTTTTATAAATGTTAGTTTTTGTTTACTGATCACTAAACATTATTACTATGCTCATTATTCATTCATATTTCCTTTTCTGTGAATTGCCTGTTTTGTTTTTTGAGATGGAGTCTCACTTTGTATCTCAGCTGACTGCAACCTCCGCCTTCCGGGTTCAAGTGATTCTCCTGCCTCAGCCTCCCCAGTAGCTGGGATTACAGGTACCTGACACCACATCCAGCTAATTTTTATATTTTTATTATTTTTTTTTTAGTAGAGATGGGGTTTCACCGTGTTAGTCAGGCTGGTCTCGAACTCCTGACCTCAGGTGATCCACCCACCTCGGCCCCCCAAAGTGCTGGGGTTACAGGTGTGAGCCACTGCGCCTGGCCTGTGAATTGCATTTTAAGCGTCTTTTTGCCTTCCTTTCCACAGAGCATTGAAATGTTTGTCTTACTCAGTTATATGAGTTTTATATATATTAACAGCATTAACCCTTTTGTCATAATTTTAACGGATATTTTCTCTATCTTCTGCTAGCCTTTTAAATTTATGTTTTGATTTTAAAATAGTTATTTAAAATTTATGTAAAGTCTTTTATAATTTTTTTGACATTTAAATAACAAATTTGACAAATAATTGTTCCCCATTAAGAAATTTTATAACTATTTACTTCTATTTTTGGAAAGTTTGAATTCTTTTTATTGAACATCTACTCATAAGCCATGTAGAAGTCATTTGATGTGGCTAGTGTCTAGATCTAAGACATTCTTTTATCTTTTATTTTCTTTTCTGTTCTGTAAGTTGGTATCATCATTAGATCTTAACTGTTTTGTTATTTTATCTTACCAGGTTTTATTTTAAATAAATTCACCTCATCATTTTATGTTTCCAGTGTGATGGACAGAGTAAGCTTCTCTTTTTTTTTTTTCTAGATAATCTTCTACAAAATTTACCTTTCCCTAAACATTTATAAATGACTACTATGGACATTGGCATTAGGGAAAAGCTGTGAGGCCCATCCATGACTCTTAAGTGTTTGGTCTTGTAGCATTCCTCAGATAAAGCTTCCATTGATATTAGATAGATTCTTAAATTCTAAACCCTTTATCTAAATAGTACAAAAGATCTCCAGGCTGTTCACATTTTTCTTTAAAATATGCAGAGAACAAGAAATCACAATTTAAGTGTTAGTTAGATTTGTTTAAGCTTGTTATAATCCTGGAAGCTGTACACAAATCTAAAAGACTGATAGTCAAATTAATTAGTTTTTGAGGGTCTTTATGTGTTCTTAATCATTGACTTAATAGTTCCAAATAGCCTTATAAGTTTTAGCTGCTGTCATTTATTACTTAGGAAAATTAATTTAGATTAAAATAATTTAAAGACAGGTTTTGATGAGAATATTATGAGCATATTCATTGTCTAGGGACTATGTATGAGATAATCAAAGATTTTCTACTTTCTAAATCATTTCACTGTGGAAATTTCCACAATCTTCTTTACAATGTTCCTTGGTAAAGGCTAAGTATTATTTACCAGGTAAAGAAAAAAATTTTTAAATGGATGTAATTAATATATAGCTAGGCAATTTTTATTCTCTGAAATTGTCACCTAATTAGTTTATGGGCACTCTATTCCTTGATAGGCAGAAATGAACTATGTACATTATGACACACTTGTATAGGAATAGACGTATTTAAAAGATTTAGATACTACATTGTGTCAGCTCCAGTAAACTGAATGATTGTACCTCAATGGCTCAATGCTGCAGGTCCAGATACATTCACTGAATGCTCATTTGCTAAAAGCCCTTCAGTGTTTCTCCCTCTACTCCTTAGACCTTAAGCTCTCTTGTGTGGGCGGTTGAGACCATGTTGTAGCTGACTCCTCCTCCATCTTTGTTTCAGCAGATAGAGTGCTCTGTTTCTACCCCAACTCTTCCCATCCATAGCTGCAAGAAGCTAGGTCAGAGATAAGGTGAACATTCCTTGCATGATGTTTCTTCTCTTATAAACAGAAAAGCTGGTCAGTTTAGACTCAGTAGTTAATCACTCATTTGACGAATTGACTTTTGGTAAATTTGCCTGTTTTCAGAACCTCTAGGGTAAAAATAATATAAAATAATCTATTACAACCTCTACTTTCTTCCCAAGCATATGGGAAACAGGGCATGTGAGTTTTGACCAATGACAAACAGGTGTCAAGAAGCTTATATGTATCCGAATGAAGTGACAAGGTGCAGACTACCTGGCTGGCACAGTCTGGATTCCTGGTTTGAGCTTATTTTAAGTCACTAGGATGAGAAGTTTTCTTGTCTACTTTCATGTAAGTACTTGCATCTGATAGCATAGTTAATCTGCATTGACCAGTGCCACTCCCCACTTTTCTCTGTCAGCAATATGTATAGTTTCTAAAACTCCTCCTGAAAAAAATTTTGCCCTCCTTATTACTGAAACAGTTGAACAAACAACCAAAAAAAAAAAAAAAACTATTTTGGTTTGCTGCCACAAACCAAGGAGGATTACCTGTGCATAAAAATGGTGTGTTGAATTCTCTTCACCTTGTATTTTAATGTTGTATAAGTAGTCAGACCAGAATGAAACAAATATTGTGAGAAAATGATAGGGCATTCTTGAACTGGCAACTGAAGGCAAGATAAGGGACTGTATAATTCACCCTTCTCTTCTCTATACCAAGAAAAGTACCTGGAACACAACAAAAATTTGTTGAATTAAAAGCATGAATAAATAAATGAATACATTTTTTATGTGCTGAAGACACATTTTCCCTTTCAAATAAAGTGTAACTTATAGGCTGCATGTTCAGATGACACTTGTCTCCAAGTGTTTTTCATTTTGAACTGTCAGCTGGAATATAATGAAGTGTGGAAAGGTACACACACAGCTCTCGCGTGTGTTAGTTTGACATATCAAAATGACCAGAATAGGTTTTTAGTTTTACTTTTTTGGTAACAGTCAACTTTAAAAAGTACAGTGCAACGTGGAAGGAGGAGTTAAAAATTGTCAGAATTATGCATACCAGGAGAAATGCAAAACACTTAGTCAATGTAAATAAAAAATTCAGAGAACCTAGGGTGGTCATAACCATGGTATAGATGCAGAATGATCTCTAAATTCTGTCTTGACAATTGTCTATTCTAACTTTGGTATTTCCAAATCTCTGTTCCGTGACTTCCAGCCTCCATCTTCTGCTTTCCTCCCCAAGTAGTCTTTTTTCTTTATTGATCTGTTAAGTAGGTTAATATAAGTCATGTTCAGATACTCAAAACTGCAGACGAGTTCCAAGTGATCTTGGTCATACTTACAAAGGGGCTGCCATTCTGCAAAGAGACAGTGACAGAAGGTGACTCCTCCTTAGGCTAGTTCTAGTGCATAAGCAGTGGTCTTCTTCACCATTGACATTGATTGTGATACTAGACCTCTTCCTCACACTGTGTTTTGCCGGTAGCTAAGACCTCACAGACGAGTTGGATTTGAGAAAGTGCTGCTGTAGTTCTTCTATTAATAGTTAATCTTATGCTTTACAGTTTGGGTTTCCCTAGTACAGATCCTATAACAGATGCACCTGTATAATCTAATGAGTCAGTGCCTTCAAAGGAATATCAGACAATATGGACTGGTAGATCTGACTCACTAAATAGTAACATCCTAATTATAACCAATAGCTGTCACAAAAATCTCAGAATCTCTAAGTATATGTTCAAAACATTTCCTATTTCATGCTATATCATAGGAATTGGCATATGGAGATTACACAGAGGGCTTTCACACCTGATGACATTGGTCTTGGTAATGATTTCTTGGATATAACACCAAAAGCACAGGTAATAAAATCCAAAATACACAAATGCAATGCAATCCAACTTAAAAACTTCTACCCATCAAAGAAACATTCAATAGGATTAAAAGGCAACCTATGGGATGGGAGAAAATGATTGGAAGTCATATACCAGGTAAAGGGTTAATGTCTAGAATATATAAGGAAATTCTATAGCTCAACAATGAAAAAAACCAAATAACTCTATTTAAAAAATGGACAAACAACTCGAATAGACATTTGTTGTGGGAAGTCAGAGACCCTGAACGGAGGGACCAGCTGAAGCCATGGCAGAAGAACATAAATTGTGAAGATTTCATGGAAATTTATTAGTTCCCCAAATTAATACTTTTATAATTTCTTATGCCTGTCTTTACTGCAATCTCTGAACATAAATTGTGAAGATTTCGTGGACATTTATCACTTCTCCAATCGATACTCTTGTGATTTCCTATGCCTGTCTTTAATCTCTTAATCCCGTCATCTTTGTAAGCTGAGGATGTATGTCACCTCAGGACCCTGTGATGATTGCGTTAACTGCACAAATTGTTTAAACAATATGAAATCTGGGTACCTTGAAAAAAGAAAAGGATAACAGTGATTTTCAGCAAACAAGGGAGATAACCTTAAAGTCTGGCTGCCTGTGAGCCGGGTGGGACAGAGCCATATTTCTCTTATTACTGAAAACAGGTAAGAGAAATATCACTGAATTCTTTCCCCAGTAAGGAATATTAATAATTAACAACCCTGGGAAAGGAATGCATTCCCAGGGTGGGGCCTCTAAAATGGCTGCCCTGGGAGTATCTGCCTTATGCAGATGTAGATAGGGATGAAACACGCCCTAGTCTCATGCAGCCGCCCCAGCCTTGCGAGGATTAGGAAATTCCAGCTTGGCGAATTCTAGTCAGACCCGTTCTCTGCTCTTGAACCCTGACAGTGCGTGCACAGCGGGACATGGAAGTTCATTAGTGATTCTAGTTTTGCCCTGACCTTCTGCCTTGTGATCTTTCGTCACCCTTGAAGCATGTGATCTTTGTGACCCACACCCTATTGGTGCACTCCCTCCCTTTGGAAAATCACTAATAAAAACTTACTGGTTTTATGGCTCGGGGGCATCACGGAACCTGCCGACATGTGATGTCGCCCCCGGACACCAAGCTTTAAAATTTCTCCCTTTTGTACTCTTTCCCTTTATTTCTCAGACCGGCCAACACTTAGGGAAAATATGAAAGGACTCACATTAAATTATTGGGGGTGGGTTCCCCCAATAGACATTTCTCAAAAGAAGATGTAAAAATGGCCAATAGGTGCAGGAAAAGATGCTCGGCATCATTAATTATTAGGAAAATGCAGATCAAAACCACAATGAGATATGACTTCACACCCAAGAGGATTACCACTCTCAAAAGAACGGAAAATAACAAATGTTGGAGAAGATGGAGAGAATTTGGAACCCTTGTGCACTTTTGGTAAGAATGAAGAATAGTGCAACTCTTATGGAAAGCAGCATGAAGATTCCTCAAAAAATTTGAAATACAATTACCATATGATCCAGTAATTCCATTTCTAGGTATATATCTGAAATAATTAAAAACAGAATCTCCATGACATATTTAAATATCCATTTTCATTGTAGTATTATTCACAATAGCCAAGAGGTGAAAGAAATCCAAATGTCCATTGACAGATGATGGATAAAGAAAATGTGGTATACACATGTAATGGAATACTACGTGGTTGTAAAAAAGGAAAAAAATTCTGTCTTGTCCTACAACATGGATTAATCTTAAGGTGATTATGCTAAATGAAATAAGCTAGAGAAATGTTCTTTGATTCCCCTCATATGAAGTATTTAAAGTAGCCAAAATCATAGCAACCAAAAGTAGAAAGGTGGTTACCAAGGACTGGGGAAAGGGAAGAAGGTGAACTGATATTTCATGGCTGTAAAGTTTCAGTGTTGCAAGATTATATAGTTCTAGAGATCTATTGCATAATAATATGAATATAGTTAATACTACTAAACCGTACACTTAAAAATAAATATGATGGTTAAAAAATCACATTTGTAGTTAATTTTCCTCTAATTTTTAACCATGTGATGGTTAAAAAAATACATTAGTGGCTAATTTTCCTCTAATGAATGAGTGTAATGTAGTGGTTCATTCCTGGCTTGAAGGCAGGCAGGCCTGGCTTAAATCATGGCTCTGTTACTTACTAGCTGTCTATGTTTAGATAATAGTTTTACCTCTTTGACTCTATTTCTTGATAATGTGAATAATAAAATCAAATTAGAACTTTGAGGAATAGACTTAATGTATATAAAATATATATTACAAGTATTTACTCAATACATATAAATATTAGCTATTATTACTCATTTCTATTGGCAGTATGAAAGTAGCTAATGAGATCTGTTCTTTAGGAATAAATTAATGTATTTAGTGTATTTCTAACAAAACTATAACTTAGGCCATTTTTTTTTAGTTATGATATTTGGTTCTTTCAAGGTAAACGTGAATTTAGTCCAAAAATATAGGAACTTTCAATTAATGTTCGCAACTCCACATATATGTGGCAAGAGGACTTCACTATTGATATTTTGAAAATAAATTCATTGTTTTCTCCTCCAAATCACTCTTCATTCAGGTTTCCTATCTTGGTAAATGCCAAAATCACTCGTCTAGTTCTGAAGGAGGAAGGGAAGGGAAGTGGAGGGAAGGAAAGCCGTATGGCCTGTCTTGGACCATCAGTTAGGCTGAGTGGCAGTTTTGCTTTTATTTTCACTGTGTGATAAATGTGGAATAGCTGGGACAGGAGAGGAGAGAGAAGCTATTTTGGGGAGCTATTTTCGAAACTGCCTTTGCAAAGTTTTGACATTAAGCTAAGTCTGACGTGGTTGACTCCATCTTGCTTCTGACCTCCAATTTGTCCTTGGTAATTCCTGGGCATAGGTCAAGCTAATTTTGGGAGGAATTTAATTTATAATTTAACTTTGAAGCAATGATAATAATAGCAACAGTCTCTCTTTAAAATGTATCCCCTCCCTGTTTGGGGGCTGAAACTCCCTTTGTAAGACTAGTGAAAGGCCATAGATTAGGAATATTGGAAGGGCCTCACTTCTGCTAAAACATAGGCATAGTTTCCACAGTCTCTTACTGTTCAGTAGTCAAGTGGCCGGAGATCACAAGATTTGTGACTTCCCCAATTGCTCCTGTGGAACACATCACTATTGTAAAACATAAAAGTTGTTTTTTTGAGGTATTTTTCAGACTGACCCCACATGGAACTGTGACTCATGACTCAACTTGTCCCATGCCCCCACCCAGAGGTAGACTCACTGAATGAGGACCATTTTCCACCCCTATTATTATTTCACCCCCAACCAGTCAGCAACACCCATTCCCTAGTCCCCTGACCACGAAAGTGTCTATAAAATCCCTAGTCTCTGAGCCTTTTGAGAGATTGATTTGATTAAGAAGTCAATCTCCTGTGTGGCCAGCCTCGCATCAATTAAACTGTTTCTCTACTGCAATGTGATTATCTCAGTGAACTGATTTTTTTCTGTGCAGTGGGCAGAAAAAAAACCCATCCAGTGATTACATTTTAACATCCCCCCTCTCCTTCACCCTCCATAACAACCATGTCCAGATTCTCGAAATTCCCTTACTCTTTATTTAATGTGTTCATCTAGTTCCATACATATTTGTTAACCAAGTGAATAAATTAAAGAGGAATGAATGAAGAAGAATATGATTGTTGCCTTACAAACGCGAGACTACACATATAGAGAAACATTGACTTCATCACTAGAAACCTACACTAGGACTGCCTCTAGAAATGGTCAGGGGCTAGGGGTGTTCTGACTCCTTCCAGCTGTGTCCACTTTATTATTTTGTGAATTTCTTCTTCTTTTTTCTAAAGTTCTGTTACCCTTTTTATTCTCTTTCTCTTCTTTGTTCCTCCCTTATATTTTCATTTTTCTTTATTTAGCATGACTTCAAACCAAAGCTGTTTGAATTTCAATGACTATTAAACAGAATGGTGAGCACCTAAGAGTTTCTAGAAACCAAACCAAAACTGTCTCCGTATGTCTCAATACTTTGATATCAGACACCTCTTTTAAGTGTTCAACAATTTTGCTAAAGAATATGTGGGTTTTAACATGTAAAGACAATGAAAATGAATTTTGATGAGCATATGCTGGTTGTGCCAAAAGTTTGGCTGTTTATATCCTGTCTGTTTAGAGCTATACCTGCATCATTCTAATGCAAATATGCCCAGAGGTAAGTAGTTTTCCAACTTGCATTATAAGCACATTGACTACTCTATGTGTAAAATCACACTGCCAATCTGACTTGTAGCTATTAGAATTAGAAATAACCAATTATATTTGATTCTTCTTCTTCATATGTATATTTGCATTTAGAGCTAAAGTTATAGATTCCATCCTTTTTATGACCCTTAAAATACTATGTTAGCTAAATATTCACAGTTGTCCTTTTTAGCTTTACAAGAAATGTCACACACTAGGTTTCTGTAAATGACCCACATTGAGATGTGAACCAAACATAATAGCTTCTGCCACTCACAGAGCAATGAATTGCTGCAAATGTAGGACACAGGGCAAAGGACTTTGTAAATTGCTTTGCTTCATTGGCCATCATCAGAACCTGTAGCATAATATGTCACCTATTTCTATAAACAACAATGCCTAAGGCTTTATGAACAGGTGGAATATAGTTTCTCTTTTAATTATCTTTAGAAGAAATAATTTAGAAATATGAAATTTTCAGACATATTGAATAGCTGTATTTTTGAAAGAAATTCAAATTTGCAACCATCACCATATAATGACATATATTGCAATGGAATATTGTAAAATTTTAGCTTTTTATTTAAAAACAACCCAAACCTATAAAAATTATAAGCATACAATGAACTTATATCCTTCTCCTAGAGACATTAATTGTTAAAAATTTTCCATGGCTGGTTTAATTTTTCTCTTCTGTCATCTAATATAATCCAATGTCTTTTTTTGTTTGTTTGTTTGTTTGAGATGGAGTCTCGCACTGTCACCTAGGCTAGAGTGCAATGGCGTGATCTCAGCTCACTGCAACCTCCACTTCCAAGGTTCAAGCGATTCTCCTGCCTTAGCCTTCCGAGTAGCTGGGATTACAAATGCCTGCTACCACGCCCGGCTAATTTTTTGTATTTTTAATAGAGACGGGGTTTCACTATGTTGGCTAGGCTAGTCTTGAACTCCTGACCTCATGATCTGCCCGCCTCAGCCTCCCAAAGTGTTGGGATTACAGGTGTGAGCCACCACACCTGGCCGTATCTTTACTTTTATATAATTCGATTTGATATTCACACACACACACACACAAGATGGAAGAAAATGGGTGAAAATGTGTATGTGCATTTCTGTGTATTATTGCTGATGCATTTGAGGATAGTAAACTTTATAACTAAATATGATCATGAAAAGTTTAAACTTAATATTTTATTGAATGTTGCATACACAAAGAGAATAGTCTATTGCTCTTTTATCAATGGTAACCAACACCCAATTTATTTATGAACTCCAGACTGTTTTTACATTGTTTATCATTACAGAAATTCTCCTAGCATATAGATGGCCTCCTTAACTTTCTAAGGAACACCAGAAAAGTGAAATTTCCACAGATATATAAAGGGATAAAATATCTTTTGATGCAGAAGAATAAAATAGTTCACCTTTGGATAAATGTTATATTGCTTTATATTATAAAAGAATTATAAAAAGTATAATTATCGTTATATATTATTAGAAGAATTACGTAATTCTCAATTATGTTGAGAATTATGTTCAATTTATTTATTTTTTTACATTTTGCATATACAACCATAGATTATTTTTTCTTTGTTTGTATGAGCTTCCTTTATAGAGCTGAAAAATATGCTAAAAACTTATAAAAGTTGATAATTTAACCTATTAACAACTCATCATGGAGCTTTTTGCTGGAAAATGCCACCCAAAATGACATAATAATAATAATAATAAAACTAAAATACAATTAATCTTTGTATAGCTTTCCTTATTCCAACGTACTATTTTGTTCTCTGTCAAAACATTTGTTTACCATCCTGTAGATCCGGATTTGGATGTTTACATAATTATTCTTTCACACAGAATGAAGGAGAAATAAAGAGGAGGCAGATATTTTCTGGGCAAAAGGAACAGAAGCCAGCAGAAACAGGACTGTGATTCCTAATTAATTCAAAGTTAATTGCATTGTTGATAATCTTGCACTTAAAATCTTCATATAGAAAATGTTTATGGAGGCAAATTGACAGTAATTCAACTACATTAAATCTTACCACCATTAAAATAAAAAGATGAATGTTACTTTAAACAAACTTAGGAGAATGGTAAAGACTAGTTGTTGTTTAACAAGGCAACTAGTAAATCATTCAAACAGCCGACCTAGAATCTGAAAGTGCAGTAAGAGCAGTAGTTGCATTTCAAGATGGCACCAAGCCATTATGGCCTGTCTTGGACCATCAGTTAGGCTGAGTGGCAGTTTTGCCTTTATTTTCACTGTGTAATAAATGTGGAATAGCTGGGAAAAAAACACAGAGACGTTATCTAGCAGCTAGGGTCAAAATGTTTATTATACTATTTTGGTAAGAGTTGAGACAGAGGTAGTTAAATGGAGATACATGTTATATCAGTTATTTTAACTGAGTCAACATGATAGAACAAAATAAACTTTGGGCTGGGTGTAATGGCTCACGCCTGTAATCCTAGCACTATGGGAGGCCGAGGTGGGTGGATCACAAGGTCAGGAGTTCAAGACCAGCCTGGCCAACATGGTGAAACCCTGTCTCTACTAAAAATACAAAAATTAGCCAGGCATGGTGGTGTGGGCCTGTAATCCCAGCTACTCAGGAAGCTGACACAGGAGAATCACTTGAACCCAGGAGGCAGAGGTTGCAGTGAGCCGAGATCACACCATTGCACTCCAGGCTGTGCAACACAGCAAGACTGCATTTCAAAAAAAAAAAAAAGAAGAAAGATAAAAGGAACGAAATAAACTTTGGAGTTATCTCTGAGCTTAAATTCTGTCTCTGTTACTTATAAACAGTGAGGCAAACTTTTTTTTTGTATCTTAGTGTATTAATATGTAAAAAGCAAGATTAAAATAAGGCTAGAATAATACAATGAATGTGAAATTGACTGCCATTATAATGGGAAATCAATAAATTCTAGCATTATCTAGACTAGTTAAAGCAAAATGTAATTATTGAACTAAAGTAATTCTCCACTTTGAATATGTAGGAAGACACTTAATTATGTGATGCCTAAATATCTTGATAGTCCAATTTGTATCTCAGGCCATTTTCTAAAAACTTACTTCTCAGAAGGGTCATTTATTGACACTGAAACAAAAGATTTTGGTCTGGCCTATCAACTGTTAGTGGCACAATTTTGTGCTTCTGAAACTACTTCCTGCTGTGCATGGTGAGACAGATGTACACTAAGTCACAAGATAAAGATTACATTTCCTCAAGTTTCAATTTCACTCAAAGTTTTGAAAAAGAAAACATACTGTGTTAAACACTGGTAGATAGGGAAAGTATACACATTTTCTCTTCTCTACCTTTAGGGGTATTCAACAGAAAAGTTTTATAAGCATTGACTTAAATATTTCTACTACTCATCTAAATGTTACTTAACAATATCAAATAATTAATATTTCTTATTAAAATATAAATTTGGGGGGACAAGAGGCTGTCACTTTATTAGTATCACAAGAAAAACTGATTTTTCAAAATCAATATTGGACTTGTTTTGATAAATGGTAAAAAATTAAATGAACATTTTATTAAGTTAGATGCTTTGGCGAATTAATCTGTTTACCATTCAGGTTGGAAGAAAACCAACTAAGAGAAACCCCTGTGCTATCTGACCTGCCCCAGTGGGGTTTCTACCACTCAGGAATGAACCCAAATTTATATTTTCTTTAGATACATTCCTCAAATTTGAACTAATTTGGATATTTATAATCCAAGTTAACAGCTAAATATTTTTACATTTTTTTCTTAGACATCAACAATAAGAAGCATGAGTTCAACTGTTTTGATTTTTAGATCCCACGATTAAGTAAGAACATGTGATTGTCTTTCTGTGTCTGGCTTATTTCACTTAATATAATGATCTCCAGTTCCATCCATGTTGTTGCAAATGACTGGCTCTCATTATTTTTTATGGCTGAATAGTACTCCACTCTGTCTGTGTACCATATTTTCTTTATTCATTCATCTGTTGATGGACAAGTAGGTTGCTTTTGAATCTTCCTACTATGCACCCACAAAAAATAAAAATTTTTAAATTTCAAAAAATTTAAAATAAGAAGCAGTAGGCTTATAGGAAATAACTGCAAAAACCTCCAGATTGCAGTTGTTAGATTATGGGATTTTGTTGAGGAAATTATTATATAATTTCTGAAATCTCAATCATCAAATAGTTTCTGAAAAAAGAATGACGAATGTGAACTAAAATAGAAGATGATAAAAGAAATATGAATTATTTAACACTTTGGGAGAAAAAAACTAAACAAGACTTGAGGAAGATAAAAAACAGGTAACAGATGACTTTATTCTTAAGTTACACAGTGACTCTTGGATATTAGATGCATTTCAGCGCATCCACAGTGAAGAAACCAAGTTCTTCATAGTGTATGACTTGGAGATTTCCAATCAGGAGCTAAGTTATATAGTGAAACAATCTGAGCAATGGAGAGGAATCAATGGTGAAAGAAGAAAGGTGAGTTGGTTTGAAGGAGCTTTGCTTTTTGGACTGCTCAAAAAACCCTCACTCTGCTGGTATATCAGCAAGTTGATAATTTTTCTTGTGTTGTTCTTGAAGTTATTTACTGTTGTTTTGGCCACCATGATACAAATCCTTACTATTGTATAACTGCCATTTGACCTGATTCTTTCTTACCTCTTCAGCCTCATGTTCTGTATCCTCATCCATGCCACCTCTTCCCAGCCAGCATGCTTCTTACCACAATATGATTAAGCTATATAAAAATATGAGCAATTCACTACACCTGCCATACTGTTTCTCATGTCCATGCATTCCTCTCTGTTTGGAGCAATATCCTCCCAATTTATCATGTAGTATTTGGTAAACTAATCATTCTTCCAGGGCTCAGCTTGAGTATTTTCTCTGTGGAGTCAACCCAGAGAAAGATTTTAATCAAAATCATCTGGGTCTTAAGTGAAATATTTTGGCATTTTCTTTTCGTCAAACCTGCCTGTCTTACCTGACAGCATCCAACACACAATTTGAGAACCACCTGTTCGTGTGTCCCTCTTTCTTTGTAGACTTGAGATATCCTTGTGGAATAAAAGAGCAGTTTCTTCATCTTTATGACCTCCATCTCTGTCCTCAATCTTTATGCCCTTAACCTCAATCTCTAGAACACAGCACTTGTTTACTGGCTATTTGTTTAATACATAAAAGAATGCACGCAGGAATGAATAGTTGAAGAATTGAATAAATTTAGTTAGCCCACAGAATGAACTTAGAACATACCTTACCTCATTTCCTACTTGATAGGAATGTAAACATTAGCTTTAAAAAAATTGCATGGGCTCACTCAATGTAGCAATATGTCTTGAATTCTGTTTATTTGAGAGTTCATATAATATTATAGCAGACATTTTCAAAACCCTAACTTGAAGCAAAACAAATTTCATGTTACTATATATTTGTTGTGGTTAGTTCTTCTTCAGAAATCTTTGACTAACAGCATAATTTATAAAATACCAAAATTGTTGGAATTATCCTAAAAATTAAGCAAAGAGCACTTCCTCTTTAGGATAATTTTACAGTGCTTAGAATAGGTAGAGTGCACGTTGTTTCATTATTAAGTGTCACAACATGGACGTTCAAGAATTTGGGAACAATCCAAAGTTGAGTACCAAAAGAATTTGAGTTGAACAACAGTACCTAAATAGATAAAACAGAGGAAAACAGAATTACTTGACTATTTATTATGTCTATTTTAACAAGGGATGAGAGAGAGTGCACACACACGAGAGATAATTAAAATCTAGGTGCTAGAAGAAAAATTGAAGGGGGCTGTGAAATTATTTAATTCTTTAAATGTAATATTTATTCTCTTCTTAGTGAAATGACTTAGCTGCCCCATGATGGACACTAGAACTCAGAAACAGACTTCAGACCTAGAATGTGCATAATACCGTGTGTAAACGTTCAAATAAATCAAAGAAAAGACACTTTAATTAAATGGAATTGCAGTAAACAATTTAATCAAAGTCATTTGGGTCTTAAGTAAAATATTTTGGCTTTGATTCAGTTGAACCATTAGTAGAAATTCAAATTTCTAGATAAATGGTAGCTGTTGTCTTTACATGTACAGACTCAGTAACCATGAGTGGTAGGAATTATAGAAACGTTTATGCAAATCATTTGAAAATCTGTAGAGCACCTGTTATTTCTTCTTGTTGTGGTTATGTGTCTTAAGGATACACAAACATTCCCAAACTTACAGGGACAGACATGTTTATTTTGTTTATTATGTCTCTTCGTGACCTTGGCATTTACACCATGGAGATATTTTCTTTCTTGTGATTTTTTTTTTTATTATTATACTTTAGGTTTTAGGGTACATGTGCACAATGTGCAGGTTTGTTACATATGTATCCATGTGCCATGTTGATTTTCTGCACCCATTAGCTCGTCATTTAGCATTAGGTATATCTCCTAATGCTGTCCCCGCCCTCCCCACCCCCCACCCCACAACAGTACCCGGAATGTGATGTTCCCCTTCCTGTGTCCATGAGTTCTCATTGTTCAATTCCCACCTATGAGTGAGAACATGCGGTGTTTGGTTTTTTGTCCTTGCGATAGTTTACTGAGAATGATGTTTTCCAGTTTCATCCATGTCCCTACAAAGGACACGAACTCATCATTTTTTATGGCTGCATAGTATTCTTGTGATTTTTATGTGTTATTCTTCTCAAACTCTCTTATGTTTGCTTGTTTAGCTTATTTTAATAGAGAAGCAAGGTAGCCCTATTGAATAATTGATATACTAATCTCAAGATATAATGCCAGTTTGAGAACAATCATCTGTAATCTAAAATGCTAAGAGTGGAGTAGGCATTTTCATATATAAGTATTTCAAATAAGTAGTCTAGAATTCTTGTGCTTTAAAAATTTGATCTTGATGTTTGCCATAGTGCTAGCTATTAAGCATGTGCTTTTCATTTTTATGATCTGGAATAAAAATTGCCTCATAAATGGATACTTTATAATATGCTTAATTTCCTTTTATTAAATTGATAAATGCAGAAGCACAGGACACATTTACAGTATGATGAGAATTTAGGATTACTGAGTTTTATAATTTTTATATTGTTAATACATATAATTTGTCATTTGTGCAAAGACAGTCAGATGATAATTTGAAAGTATTTTAGCCATTTTTTCGATAAGGAAAAGGTCACTTTCAGTAGTCAGAAAAGACATCAGTCTATTAAACTAATTTGCCTACATGCAAATTTTGTCATTTTTACCTCATTAACTATTTATCATGAGGTAAAAAAATATATATTCATGAAGGGGCAGCTCACAGCCTGATGGAGCTGGAACTAATATTTTGCAACTCTAATGATTTCTTGCATCTTTAATTAGATAGCATAAGGTTGATATGATTAGGTCAGGATGTAGTGTTTTTCATTAAAATACATTTTAGAAGCTGTATTCATAATCTGCCCTTGCAATTAAATAATGAGCCTATGAATTTAATATTATTGACCCAATTATTATCCCATGCAAACATATACCTTTAATAAATTTGTGCCGTAGGACCTTCATTAGCAACAGAAAGAATGATATTTCTAGGTACACAGATTGAACGGTTATGGTTAAACTTATATAATGGTTTTAAACATAGCAAGAATCAAAGCTTCAATACCTACACATTTAATTCCAAAATGTGCCTTACCATTTGTTGAAGACTAATTTACATTGTAATTATTTTCTTAAAGAAACTACCACTTTAAAGCAGGCTATTGAAGCTCATAAAAATAGCAGGATATTAGGTAGAGACGGGGGATTGGAGAAAGTTGTGTATCATGGGACAATAGAGTGTAAATTTAGAGATCCATTCAAGAGCAAAATTGGAAAGCATAAAAAAGAAAATGTCTATTTCTCAAGTGTCTGTATTACCCGGGAACAACCATAAGCAATTAATGAAGATTATTATTTTTGCTTTTGTATGTTATAATAGTTTTTGCTAATAGATGGTTGTAGGATGGAAGTATATAAGGTACTCTAAAAAGAAACTGCCCCTCTCTTATTGTGAATATGTGCAGGAAAACTTACACACACATAAAACTAACCCTGTTTCCTCATCTTTTTGTAAGTGTTGCTACTGATCTGTTAATTTTGTGCACCAAAATAGAGACTCCAAACATTGCTTGAGATCTTTAGTTCATTCTTGTTGAAATTTGCTGAAGGTTATATGCAATTCGTAATTTTTTAATAAAAGGAGATAAGAAAAACAACCCACATTTTGTAATGAATTACATACAGAGGTAACTTACACACACATAAAACTAACCCTGTTTCCTCATCTTTTTGTAAGTGTTGCTACTGATCTATTTTTGTGCACCAAAATACAGACTCCAAACATTGCTTGAGATCTTTAGTTCATTCTTGTTGAAATTTGCTGAAGGTTATATGCAATTTATAATTTTTTTAATAAAAGAAGATAAGAAAAACAACCCACATTTAGTAATGAATTACATAGAGAGGGAAAACTAAGCATTGTTATCTACATAGCAAACTGCAGATGGTGTGTTGGTATGATGACAGTGTTTTCCTAGAGAGTTAGTTTATGTCTACTTGGAGGGTACAGTCAGGGTGGGGAGAAAAGCTTTGATTAGAGTCATGAAGGGCAACATTGTAGCCATGCAGATAAAATGGAGGCATGTTGATGGCTGTTTGGGATGGACTTACTTAGACTTTTCCATGCAAAAGGAAACAGCGTATAGAGGTATACTGATAGGAAATATCAAGGAAAGTTTGAAATCTAAAAGTAATTTGTTTTGGCTGGAACAAGGGGCAGGAGGGTGAAGATCTGCAGGAGAGGTGGACTAAAATCTGGAAATTGCCCAGTAGTGGGGACCATGTATTTATCACAGGCAATGGGGAGCCATTGAAAATTTTAATAAGAAAGAAGTAACTCATTCAGTCAAGAATCTGGCTTGCCTGAGCATTGAACTCTATAAATTGCTTATTTTAAAGCTCTAATACTTTTACCTCTTCAAAGTATATTGTTTCATGTACTCTGTTTAATACAGAGTTCACCCTTCCGCCATTAAGAGCTGCTTATTCATTGAAACGTCTAAATTATCCATAGAGGTGTCTATCTATGCAACTCAATCCAATTCCACAATCACATCTGAGTAGTGTTTTACGTGTCATCAAATATTCATCATCTTGACCTGCAGTGGGGGTCTGTCCGGAATTGGTTCCTTCCGGTGGGTTCTTGGTTTCGCTGACTTCAAGAATAAGCTGCGGACCCTCGCGGTGAGTGTTATAGTTCTTAAAGATGGTGTGTCCGGAGTTTGTTCCTTCAGATGTTCAGATATGTCTGGAATTTCTTCCTTCTGGTGGGTTCGTGGTCTCGCTGACTTCACGAGTGAAGCTGCAGACCTTTGCAGTGAGTGTTACAGCTCTTAAAGCTGGCACGTCTGGAGTTATTTGTTCCTCCCAGTGGGTTCGTGGTCTTGCTGACTTCAGGAGTGAAGCTGCAGACCTTCTCAGTGAGTGTTACAACTCTTAAAGGTGGCGCATCCGGAGTTGTTTGTTCCTCCTGGTGGGTTCATGGTCTCACCAGCTTCAAGAGTGAAGCTGCAGAACTTCGTGGTGAGTGTTACAGCTCATAAAGGTACTGCAGACCCAAAGACTGAGCAGCAGCAAGATTAATTGCAAAGAGCGAAAGAACAAAACTTCCACAGCGTGGAAGGGGACCTAAGCGGGTTGCTGCTGCTGGCTCAGGTGACCAGCTTTTATTCCCTTATTTGGCCCCACCCACGTCCTGCTGAATTGGTCCACTTTACAGAGCACTGATTGATCCATTTTAGAGAGTGCTGATTGGTCCGTTTTTACAGAGTGCTGATTGGTGCATTTACAAACCTTTAGCTAGACATGGAGCGCTGATTGGTGAGTTTTTACAGAGTGCTGATTGGTGTGTTTACAAACCTTTAGCTAGACATAGAGCGCTGATTGGTGCATTTACAATCCTTTAACTAGACAGAAAAGTTCTGAAAGTCCCCACCCGACCCAGAAGCCCAGCCGGCTTCACCTCTCAGAGGGATGGTCCCAGGGTTGTGAGCACTTTCCAAACTTGATGGGGATTTGAATGAAGGTGAGGACAAATAAAAAGCCAACTTGGACCTGGCCAAATTTGAAATTTGGAATGAAATGTGGGAGTGTGTGGAAATAGAAACCAGGAGTGACACATAATCCAAAGTAGTAGGCAAGTGAGTGGTGATTACAAAAAAAAAGAACCTTTGATTTTTGTCAGTTCAAGCATAAACAGGTTGCCTTGATTAGAGGAGATGGGAAGCAGGGCTTGAACTCAGTTAGAACCAAGGAACATCTGAGACAGCAAGAGAACAAAAGGAGGGTACTCAGACAGTCCAAATGGAACACCTGTGGTTCCCTGACTGCAGGTCCAGGGACACTTTGTACTCCTAGGCTTTACCTGTGGAGGCTCCCACCTCGAAATTGACTCAGAGGCTTTTGACACCAAGGACTTAACAATAGACAGTCTTAAGTATTCACAAACAAGAAACAAACGTTTTGATTTCCAAAGAGAATTCTTAAAGAGGCCTAAGCAACAAGGTAGGAAAGTCAGCGAACTGTTTTTTGATGAAGTCAGTAGACTAGGCACTAAAGAAACATTTTTTCCATTGAAGAATCACATTAATTTTTTTCCATAAAAAACATATCTTAGATACCTGAGTGAACACAGCCTAAAAACATGCCTAAATGATCTTAAACAAAGGGGTTTCTATACATTAAGCAAGTATATATTCTGAACACTGTATCCAGCATGATTTTCTTCTTGTATTGGCAAAATTCCCAGTTCGCCATAAGCATGAAGACAATTTTTTATATAAATGTGGACTGCAATTAGAACCACTAACATTATGTAGATTTCAGTTTTGTTCAATGAAGAGATTGATATTCACTAAACTAATTTGAAAATATAAATCATTGCTGCAATTTAAATATATGTGTGTATATATATATATATATATGAGAGGATGGTTTTAAAAAGGTATGTAAAAACTGACATTTCTCTTTTCCTTTACTTTTTAAATTGTAAAAAGCAAGGAGAGTAAGAAAATATTCTGTTTTAGTATGGTGGTTTCGGTTAATTGATACACATTTCCCCCTTGATCTTTTCTTATCTCTGAACTTCTAGGATGTTTGTTTATAACTTACCCAATATATTGTTAAACTTTTGAAAGGTCATTTGGCCATAAAGAGATTGATCTCTTCTATAAAATGAAAATGATAGATAACAACAAAAGGAAAGAATCACTAGGAGCTTCCTGAAGATACCTTAAATGTTTGCGTTTTAAGACTGACAAAGACCTATTACATTTTGCTAAGTACTTTCCCCCTTAACTCTAAAATTATTTCTATTTGTAGTGAAGTGTAATCCATATGTTTTTGATTCATTAACACTTAATTTGTTAGCATCCTTTTACTACAGTGCTATATAGCAGCCTTTTCATCTTTTTTATAAGCTTATTTTCCTCAGACACAGGAAATCAAGTTTTTCTAAGAGTAAACAAACTTAAACTCAGAGACATGAGAGAGTTTTGTTTGTAATAAGCACCCATTAGCTTTGAACTACTTCTGTACTCAGTATGCAAATCTCTTCTTTAGAGTTCCTTAAGAATCAGATATATTTGAATGAACTGAGACAAAATATGCAGCACTCTATTTTTTTTTAATTTACTGAATTTTTCTACTATACATTTTTGTTTGTTTGTTTGAAATGGAGTCTCACTCTGTTGCCCAGGCTGGAGTGCAGTGGTGCCATCTCAGCTCACTGCAATCTCTGCCTCCCGGGTTCAAATGATTCTCCCCACTCAGCCGGCTTCCTGAGTAGCTGGGATTATAGGCACATGCCACCATGCCTGGCTAATTTATGTATTTTTAGTAGAGACAGGATTTCACCATGTTGGCCAGGCCGGTCTCAAACTCCTGGCCTCAGGTGATCCACCCGCCTCAGCCTCCCAAAGTGCTAGGATTGCAGGTGTAAGCCACCTGCTTTTCTACTATCTTACATTAATTTATCTTCATGATAAAACAGCCAACTACTAACATATTAATGAACAAGTCATTAATGATAGTTATTTAATTGCCATCTTATTATTTATTGTTATTAATAATGCAAGAGCTACTTATCTTTTAATAATTATGTGGTGGGAAATGAAATTTAATGTACTACATTAAACAATGTCCTTTTCTTTTTTTTTTTTTTTTGAAAAAGAATGTTCTTTACCAGGAATAATGAAAGTCACTTTTTCATATCTTACTGGTATTTGAGATACCCAAGTTCTCCAAAATTACTTGCATCTAATAGACTTTAGTGAAACTAAAATACAACTTTACTGAAATACCATCTCTCCTATTGCCGTTAGTTCATTTTAGCTTATCTAATTACTACTATAGAACATTCTTTGGGCTTTTAACAATCACAATGCTTCAATAAATCAGTGTTGCAAAAATGTCACCATGATACCACCACCTGCTAAGAGAAATCATTTGACTCTTTACACTCATGTTTTTAGTAGTCACGTCAAAGAGAGGAAAAAAGATCTTATAATTTAAGTCATATTTTCTTGCGAATGAAGGAAGGGGGAAAACAAATGGGTCAGGCACAATATAGGCAATTTACATGTTGGTTTGTTTAATTCTCAAAGCAAATATACATGGTTGGTATTATTCACATTTTACAGATGGGAAAACTGGGGCTCAGAAAGATTAATTAATATCATTCATTCATCTATCTGTTCATTGATTTCCTACTTTATTATTGATTACCTTTAACGACTAGGCACTTTTCTTAGATGCAAATGAAAGTAAGATAATAAACTGTCTCTTTCCTCATATTCCAATAGGGAAGATAAATAGGAGAAAATAATAGAAATACAGTAGGATAGTGGAATAATAGAGCCATGGGTTGGGTGGTATGGTGGTAGCTTGAATAAAGATGGAAGTAACTCATTTGAAGAGTTCAGGAGAAGATGATGGAGATGGGTATTTAAGATTGTATTAGGCCATTTTCACACTGCCATCAACTGCCTGAGACTGGGTAATCTATAAAGGAAAAGATTTAATTGACTCACAGTTCAGCATGACTGGGGAGGCCTCAGGAAACTTACAATCATGGCAGAAGGTGAAGGGGAAGCAAGGTACCTTCTTCACAAGGCAACAGGTAAGAGGAGTGCCCAGTGAAGGGGAAGAGCCCCTTAGAAAACCGTTAGATTTCATGAGAAGTCACTCACTGTTACAAGAACAGCATGGGGGAAACCGTCCCCATGATCCAATCACCTCCACTTGGTCTCTCCCTTGACACGTGGGGATCATGGGGATTATGGAGATTACAATTCAAGATGAGATTTGGGTGAGGAAACCAAGCCTAACCGTATAAAAGATGAAGAAGATATCAAAGACAAATTTGGCAGTAAAAAGGGGTACTTCAAGCAGAAAATGAAATATGGTATTTTGGAGAGCAGAAAAGAGGTTGGTGTGGCTGCAATGTAACTGATATTGGCAATATAGGCACTAAGTCTGGATAGGTAGGCAAGAAATGGATACGTGGAAAGTGTCTGGATTTAGCTTGACCACATGACTTCCTGATTGGTCTGGCCCGTTAGTATAATTTGTCAATATTGAAATATCTTTGATTGACCGGGTGCAGTGGCTTATGCCTGTAATCCCAGCACTTTGGGAGGCCGAGGCAGGTGGATCACCTGAGGTCAGGAGTTTGAGACCAGCCTGGCCAACATGGTGAAACCCCATCTCTACTAAAAATACAAAAATTAGCTGGGCTTGGAGTAAGCACTTGTAATCCCAGCTACTCAGGAGGCTGAGGCGGGAGAATTTCTTGAACCCAGGAGGCAGAGGTTGCAGTGAGCTGAGATCGCACCATTGCACTCCAGCCTGGGCAACAAGAGTGAAACTCTGTCTCAAAAGAAAAAAATGTGTGTGTGTGTTCATATATATGTATATATATATATATACACACACATTTATATATATCAAAATACATAAATGTGTGTTTATAAATATAAATAAATTTATAAGTATTTAATATATAAACACACATATATAGATATAAATAAATTTTTATATAAATTTATATGTGAACATATTAATTTATAATGTATAAATATATACATATATAAATTTATATATGTATAAATTTATAAAGATTAGAAGATCTATGTTTTGCCAGACAAGACCAGCCTGACTGCTTCCCACACCTCTAAATAAACCTTAAGTCACTCCATTCCACATTCAGTGACTAGAACTCCCATTTAACTGGAGAAAGCACTCACTGGTTTAACTCTCTTCTCTATCCATATGTTTTTCTAAACTTTTGTGATACTTTAACTTGTGAAACTTCTAGGATCCTTTCACATATTTTAGAAAAATAAGCAAAATACTTTACATTATGATACGTTGACAATGGTGACTGATTTGCCTTTATACAATTATTTCATTGAAATAATCATGAAAATAATCTAAGACATGCTAAGAGGGATTTAGAAGAAATGGATGAATGACAACTAATGCAACACCAAATGTTAAAATTTCAGTTAGCAATTTTCTATACTTCACATAATTTCCACTATATACATAAAACAAAAATTCAGTAGTCAAACCATTCTCTGACCTTGGAAACAGTAGAACTAAGCAAAGCAGAGAAAATAAAGAATTTACCTCCTCCCTTCTCCACCCCATCACAAAAAATCACTCATGTGCACACATATGCATAATGAGATTCTGTTTGACTCACACAAAATCCAGACCGCCACAATGTAAATGAAGGGGGCCTACTTTCTGCTGTGTTTGGGGTCATTTCAAAACTCCACTACAAAATTCCAACTTCTGTCTTATTGGTATCTTATTTTCTGTGTCCATTCCAAAACCACAGTTCCTGGTAATTTAGTGAACTAGTGCAAAAATTACCCATAGCAGACTATAAAGTCAAAAATTGAAAGGGAAGAAGAATGGAAGATAAAGATTAGAAGTTCTACCTAGAACCTGGGGAGAAAACTGAAATGACTGTGAGAAAATTTTCTAAGATTAATAGGCCAACTAAATTTATAGGTAAAACTGAGTCATCAAATACCAGAAAATTAATGAAAAATGCTAATACCTAACTTGTGTTTAGGTTACATCTTAGATTACCCAATTACCCAGATCACTTAATTTAACATTTTTAGTACATTATAGATACAATTTTATATCCTGATTTTTTCATTTGACATTTAGTCAAGAGCATTTCTCATATTATTTTAAAATCTTCAAAATCATAATTTTCAGGGTATACAGTATTCCAGTATATAAAAGCATCATAATTTGGCAATATCATTATATGTCTTTAATTTTTTTAAAAATGTTAAACATTTAATGATATAGAATTTTTTAAATTCTGAAAATATTCAGGAAGAAAAACAAGCAAATCACCAACAAAGGCATATAACTCAAGCTGAACTCAGACTTTGTCTTTGTAACCCCAATGTCAGGAAATATGGAATAGTGTGGCAAAGCTTTAGGGAAAAGTAACTCCACGCTCAGTTAAATATTTGCATGAGAGCCACATAAACATTTTCTAATGTATTCAAAGTTTGAGAAAAGATACCATTCAAAAATGTTACCTTCCACCAGAAAGAAAACATAGTCAAATATATTACTTAGTAATTAATCAAAATTAAGAACTGGGAGTTGCAGCCACCTAGTTGTGGATCCTATTCATAGAATCTTTGATTATTAAAATGGTTTTTAGACTTTAAAAATAATTACTATAGGAGGTAGCATATAATGTAAATAATATTGATAAATCAATAATGAACTGATTCTAAAAAATTCACAATTCCATTATCCAAAACTGAGAAGTAGATAAGCGGTACAGACAGAAATAAAACTACCTCTTATATGGCGAGCATCCATATATTGTTGATTAGAATGTAAACTGGTAAAATCCTTTTGGAAAGTCATTTGAAAATTATTATTTTACAAATGATCATATACCTTGAGCTAGGAATTTAATGAATATATTTGAGGAAAAAAATCAGAAATGCAGACAAAAAAATCATTCAAAAGATGCTTATTCTAGAAAACATTGTGTAAAAGAAAACAATATATACTGAAAACTTGTTTGTGATGAATTTATACATTAGAATATTTTATATTCTTTATAATTATTGTTGAGCATTTAAAAATTATATCAACCATGCCCTTATTTGAATGTTAAATGAAAATATCAGGATGTAAAGCTGTCGATATGCTATGCTCCATGCGATTTCAAAGATATCCATAAAATCGTCACAGTTGTTATATCTGCCTTTGATATAAAAGTATAGGAAATTTATGTTATCTTCTTTTTCCTTTTCTAAATTCCCTACTTTTTAATGATGAGTACCTATTCCTTTTATTTTTTTAAGGGTTTTTTGTTATTGGTATTCACTTCAATAACTTGAATCCACAGATATCAGCAGTATATAACCAGAAAGTTACAAGTAAACACAAATACATGCAAATTTCTGTTCACAAAGGTCACCTATGCAGGTACATGAATTAGAAGCATGCATCTAGGATTATGGCCAAATTGCTTTTAAAATGCAGAAATGTAAAATTGCATCTTGAAAATATGAAGAGATGGTCTTCACACTTCAAAAATCAAATGTTGTCATACACTAGAGATGTATGACAATTGCGGGATTCAAGTGTCAGCAATAAGATCTCAAAAATTAATACTGGCTAAAGAGAACAGGAATATTTTTACATTTCACTGAAAATACATTGGCTACTAGAATATGAAATCTAGCAGGAACTCAGGGAAGAAAATTACAAAATCTAAAGCCAGTTACTTAATATTTCTTATTACCTAAACAACAGCATGACATTAACAGAAAACTGCACCTGCATTTGAATTGCCAATCTCATGTTAATGAAGTTCTCCAAAATGAAATGCAACCAGAACAGGTTCAAACTCCAAATGAAAGTCTGCAGGGCTCAGATTAAAACATGGAATGTTTCAGATGAAAGTAATAAAAAGACTATTGGTTTTGTTTTTTATTGAATGGAATAAAACGTTGACATTTCTTTGAAACTTGGAACGACTAAATTTCATTTTTCCAAATGGTTCTACATTATTTTCTTAGTGGTGCAAGTTGTCTTAGGTAGCTTAGGAAGTCTGTCTCTACAAAGTACTTCTCTCTGTTGCCATTCTGGTAAAATGAAAAGTATTCATTAACTTAACTGTATGTGTATTTTTATTTTGCTATAACACTTAACACGTGAACAGACATCTATTATTTCTCCACGAAAACAGAAGAGTACAATAGTTTTCTTCTATCAGTATTGTACTTAAAAAGGGTTAACGTTAAAAACAACCATTATTTTCTTTGAAATCATTAAATCTTTTTGCACATCTTAAGTTTCCTTCTGTCTGCGTTCTTCTGCCAATGTATTCAGAAATTTCTTAAAAGGACTTATAAAATTGCTAATCGGAAGGAAAAAGTATCAGGCACAATTTAAAATCTTTTTTTAAGCCACCATCTTGTATGATTCAGGAGCATCAGTTCTGCAGAAAGAATATGAAACAGACAAAACAAGCAATTCATAGTACTGTGCTCACAAATAGATGTTTGAGCCATGGCAATCTGTTTGCTATGTATTGTCTGTCTTCAGGCAGGGAGGAAAGAAAATCATGGTGAGCATCAGTTCAGTAGGAATGTATTGGCCAACATGCTCATAAGGTGTCTCTTAATCCATTCTGATGATTCTCTTTCAAGATTTGGTGAAACGTGTGCCCTTGCTTAGCTTTGTGACAGAACCTCGTCACACTCGGTTTCTCCCAGTGAGATTTGGTTGGTTGTTCTCTTGCCCACATTTTCTTCTTCCCAATTAGAAATGCAGTTTGGCTTCCTTTGTCAACCGCCAGCAGCAGCAGTTGTGGTTTATGCCTTGATTAGGTCCTAAAATACAGCTAAGCTGCTGTGACTGTCCCTGCTGTACATTTGGCAGGAGTGGAGTCACCGTGCGGTGTGCCAAGTGACACGTGCCGCCATCTATATTTCGTTCCTGGTTTCCTGGCTGGTCCCTTGGCTTCTTCTCAGGCAAGCTGTTGGGCAAGTTCTCATTTCACGCTCCAGTCTGTCACTAGGTCAGTCTATGACTCATCTGTCCCTTTGCTTTACATACATGGTTATTTTTACTTTCTTGATATGAAAAGAGTATTTCTGTTAATTTTTTTTGTTAAATATAATTTATGAAATAAATGAGTTTTACCCTATCCAGAGGGTTGGTCTTTCTAAGTTGCCTTGAAACCCTTGGCTTTTTGCATTTTCCTGATATTCTCTTTCTGGGATTCTTCTAATTGTCTCAGTCACATATAAAACTTAAAAATTGTGAACACAATGTTTATTTTTGTCTTTAGAAGGAAATGAGCCATGTCAATAAGTTTGTTTTTAAAAAATGTTTACAAAGAATGCAGTTCTTTAAACCTTCAGTTTTCTTTTAAAGTTTATATGATACTTTCAATTATTGTAACATCCAAAGTAAAGATTGAGAGAACCTAAGTACAGGTAATTAATCTTGATCAAAAGGTAGTTAACTTCAAACTCTTGGCATTCTGCACAGGAAAATTGTCACAATCCAATCAGGGATAGAGAAGCTGATACATGATACATGTATGTTAGTTCAAATCTATACTTTTTAAATATTATGTGTTAACAAAGAAATTTTGAATTTGTAAACCAAATTGTCTCTACTGCCATGGAGGCAAGTTAAGAGCCCATCTCTTTTAATGTCTACATCTTTCTTTTTAATATCTGTAGTTTTCATTTCTTTATCTCCATCCTATGCCTATATAGCCTTGGACTAAACTACAAATCCCTTTAAAGGGAATCTTGGGGATCTTTTAAAATATAGCGAAGAGCCTCACAGTGATCAACACAGCATAATAACGTTAAGTAATGAAGATCTTATTTCATTATTTAAAAATATATTTGCCTCCTTAAAATGGGTAAAATAGTCTTTACCAGCTTTATAAGATATAATATACAATCCATAATGTTCATCTGCTTAAAATGCCCAAGGCAGTGGTTTTTATCATGTTTACAAAATTCTGCAACCATCACCATAATCTTAATTTTTAGAATGTTTTCATCGCCCCACATGTCATCACGGAAATAGAAACTTTAATTTAAAAATAAAACTTAGAGCCCTTGAGATTGCTGAAGATATATTTTTGGACTCCAATTTAAGAAGCAGTGTTCCAGGTTTTTACAGGGGTAAAGGACAGACGTGCATTGATTCTAAGGAGCTCAACACAATACAATAACCCTCTCACATTCCCAAATATTTACTTTTCCCCAAACATACTTTTCTATCTCTAGGCCTTTGAAGTCATCTTCATTTTATGAAATCCCTCTTTCTAAAACATTGTCCCATCAAAATCCTCTGCATTCAAAGGCCAGGTTGGCTATGAGCTCCACTATAAAGCTTTCTGGGGTCTGCCTGATGAATGACAGAAACCAACCCCTTCATCTCTGCGTTTTCAGAGCAATTAAGAACTTTCTATTAACCATATTCTGATTGTATTTCATGTTTTTCACTGGATGTCATTTCTTTCCTTCCTCATTGGAAGCTCCTTAATTTTCTTGTTTCTTCTGTTAATTGAGGATATCTGATTCCCTGCCAGTGCTAGGTTGGGAACTCTCCTACATTAAACATTGAAGTAATGTTGACTTTAACTGAATACACCTGGGTTGAGGTCTTCCTCCTGAGGAAGTCATTTCTGGTTCTGCTCTTGCTTGGTTGGCAGCCCAAGGCTGAATAAGCAGAAAGGAATCACTTGTAAGTTCCCGTGATGACTAAGGTAGATCCCGCAAAGACAAAAATACTATTGCTCTCTCTCATCTTTCAAGAAATCAGGTTACTTCATAGGATATTTGGTTCACTTGGAATTTATGAAGAATGCTCTGTGTACACATGATCTATATTCTTTTGTTAAGCCTGAAGTATCTACAGTCTTATTCCTCTGCCACTGCCCCCTCCACCACCTAGAATAAACTTTAAGGGGTTTTAGGGTAAGAGAGCCTAGAGGGCTTTAACCTCAAAGTTCAATAACAAGTGCCAAAGAAAGAAAATAAAGTGACTGATAGTGGGAGATTGTTTTCCTCTTCAGCTTCACGATAGTTCTTCTGCTATTCTACTGTTACATACCACACAGTCATGCAAAATGAAATGACACTAAGATCATCAGGATGGAGAGGGAATTGATTCTGTTAGGATAATTATACTTTTCCAAGCTCTCATTTTATTTGTCATACCTTCAGGTTCATAGGAAACATCTACATTTTTACTTAAAATATCAACATTTTATGTTAGTCCTTTTTTTCCCTCTTGCTAAAAAAAAAAGAACAATTTCAATCTCTTAGCAAACAATTATGTACAGGGCAGATCTAATGAACAGTTTTACTGTCATCCTGTTAATTACCATACCTGGAAGAGGGTTATTTTCTGTAATACTTAAAGAGACAAACTGTTTTTTACCAGGGTCTATGGAAAGTCATGAAGAAAACAGTGCACATTATTGAAAATTTTGCTACAGTTCATGAAGAGCTTCATTGTTATAATAAACTAATAATAGTTGATTACCCTGAAGATGGTTTGACAGGTGTTGGACGAATGCTGCATTTCTATTTGCCTTCCATTTTTCTCAACTTACGCAAGATCATTTGTGCCCAGGAAGCAAACTGATGAAAATGTATCAAAGGAGGGTCTAACGACCAAGGGGCTGACAGAAATAGATAAGCAAACACTCAGGTTTCTGGCATATTTGCAATGCCAAATATTTTCAATTCCTGGAGGCAAGGCCATACTGCACATGCTACTTCAAATCCAGTAGACTTGATTAGCCTTAAAATTTAATGCATTTACCTATTTGACAAGAATAATTAATAAAGTCTAAATTCTACAAATAAAATGTGACTTTTAGTTTTTCCAAGGAGTAACATTTTAGTACCATGTATTTCTTGTGTTTGTTTTGTTTTGGTGTAGGGAATTCTACATCCAGGATAGTATCTATTTCATGTATTGGAGTCATTGAGAAGGCAATTATCTTTTCTCTTTGTGATGTAGTATTAGGGAACAGGTAAAAATGCTATACTGCAACTTTATTACTAAACCAAGTCACCTAGTAACATAAGTAGTGGTAATCCATCCTGCTTTCCTCCCTTCTTCGCTCCTCGCCACCTCATACTTCTTGCCTTTCTCTATTCTCTGAGTAATTCTATGTGTAACATTTACACTTACTTACTTTTGTGCAGAAATGAAAGATTTAATACATAATACTCATGCTTAAGAACTTTGTGAGCCACTCTATAATGGTGTTGGCACCCCCTTTTCTCCTCCACTTTTACTACTTTCCATTTTCAATATTCAGCAAAATTGCCTCTAGTAAATTTTTAAGGGAATATAATGAGGCAGCATGATGACAGTAGTTTAAAAACTAAGTTGAGCACTTTTTATTGATTGGGTATTCTAGTCTCCAAACTTAGCCGATTCTGATGTTTTTAAATGTACAACGTAATGGTGCAGTAGGGTCCTGTGTTTAGCCGTGTTGCCCTAAGACTGATTGTTACAAATTCACTGGCTTCACAAATGAAGATCTATACAGTGTAAATAGACAAGATGGTTTCCATTAGTAGATACAAGAAAAGGGGCATACATATAGTTTTCACGTGTAAAAAACAGAAATATTCATCGAATAATTCTTTATATCATTATCCTCTGTCGTTTCTGAGAAAAGCTTCCCCAGCTCCAGCTACGTTTATGATTACTTCCTAATGAGTGATGAAGCACAGAAGTTAGCTGTTAGATACTTGTTGTGGAAAGAAATTTTTACATCTGTCTTGATTTTTTGGTGCAGAATTATTTTCTATTGTAGGAGTGTTATACAAATGTATGGATGAGACCATTGCTGACCATTTTAGAGTGCTGAAAAATGATCATAAACAACTGAAGTCTCTCTAAAGAAGGCTGTTTTGTGCACTGGCTCTTATTTTTTACATTTTAAACTAAAAGATTTTACTTCTATCGTAGCTAACAGTTATTTGAATATCTCTTGGAAACATAATCAATTTGTAGATTTTAACTTAGAACACTGAAACAGATTTTACTTTATGTTAATATCACACATTAGTCTTCAAAATGTCACATTATTTTATTTGTTCCTTAAGAAACCTTGAGGTAAAGCAGGTCAGGAATTTCACAAGTGGAGGAAATTAGTGAGTGTCGGAGAGGTGACCTGCCCATCTCAAGAAAGTGTCCCAGTCAGGACGAAATTCTAGGACATTTTGCCAGCCATGATCTTTACACACATCAGGATGTTTCAGGAAACGGATGAAAACCTCATGAATGAGAACCTTTTTGCCTTTACTTGCATGGTTGTTAGTAAGTACGATTTAAATAGGTTACATGACATTTTGCACTCAATTTGAAATCTAAAAATGATGAATGATAAAATGGACTGTGCTAGATGTCCAACCCAGAAATCTCAGTTTGTCTGTTCACGCAGCAAGAGTCAAACTTCAGGGAATGAGTGTTTTAGTTTTTAAATTCTGTATCTACTTGGAACTGTAATATTGATCCTATACGTTGCCCATGAGTGAGTCCTGCTCCTGTGGGAGGATCTGGTGAAGAAATACTCAGAGGACCTTGATGAAGTCCTACAGGTGGCAGACTTTTCCAGATCATTGAAGACCACTTTAAAAACCAGAGTAACATATTTTATCTCAATCCTGTAACCTTAATGGAGAACGTTTTCAAGTCATATATGTGTCTCAACATATTGAAGTAAATAAATTTAAAGTTATCTTCCTGAAATAAGAAATCCATACAAAGTAGACTAAAAACATGTTCTTTTGTTCACAAAGAACCAAAATTATATGAGACTGAAGGCTAAAAAACTGGCCTGTTTTGTGCAAAGAAATAAAATCCAATCAAAGCAGTTATGTGGCTTTACTGTTGTCACCCAGATGGAGCCCATGTCTAATTGAAAGTTAAGACATTATCACAGAATGAACTTGTAAATCTTGGGAGTAGAACTTTGGATACTTTCTCTCTTCCTCTGCTTTCAGCATGCTCTTGTACCCTTCTGTTGATGAAGAAAATGTGTAGCATAAAAAACTAGTGGTGTTGGCTGCAAGGCCCAAGAATGAAAATATCACTAAAATGCATGAGGTCACTCAGTACATCTGTTTTCAGCCCATTTACCTTTAGAAGAAGATTCTTTAATGAACTGGTAGTGTCAAAAGATGCTTAAGAAATTTTGCCGTCTTTCCACCAATCCTCCTTAGCCTCTCACCTCCAGACACCCAAAATGAACATGTAACCTAAATTAAAACTGTTTGCAGATTTAAACAAGGTACCTTAGCCCACTTCCAAGCAGGATAACACCCTCAATTCCCTCCTATGTACGTACAAAATGTGGAATTCCCACTCCCTAAATAGTCCCTGGATTTGGTGTCACTATAGGGTTTTCAGCATATTTGCAGATACCACATGGTTGTTTTCCTATAGCTAAGTGGTTTCCTGGACAAAATTCTTTGAGCTTCTTTCTCCTGAATCTTCTTATTTCCCCCAGTATTTTCTTTCCATGACATATAACTAATATATACGTAGACGCACACATACACATATAGACACAGAGAGATATAGAGTTGGAGACTGATCCCTCCTTTTCTCTTCCTCTTTTTCTTCTGCTTCCTTAATTCCTCTGGATATAAATCATTGCTTAAGCTACAGGTTTGAAGACCTGGGAGCTTAAAACCCCTGCCAGTAAGCACAGGTTTATAGACTTGTTATTTTCATTATTGCTTTATAAATGACAGTGTTTGAAGCAGAGTGTAAGTTAAGTAAAAGTGTGCTGAGGATTTCAACTGTTTGCATGTTTGGAAGTGATTGTCTTGAAAAGCACAGTCGATTTTGTTGTGTGAAGGAGCCAGATTTGAAACATATTAGCACTGCTTTCCAGATTCAGTTTCAGTTTAAGAAAGGAAGCTTCTTAGGAAGCATAGATGACACTTTTTAGGGATTGCACATTATTAGCTTTTGAACGGGCAGGTTGGAAACCTGACACAATCTGTTAAATAGAATTGATCCATTGGAGGTGCAAGGAAGTGAGCAGTCTTAGTTTAGTGTTTATTTTTTAAAAAATATTATTGGCTTTCTCATTTATTATGAAATACATGAATGATGCATTTCTTTTAACAGAGTATTGAACAGTAATATTCTCTTAAAGGAAGAAGGAAAATTACTTGATTTCAAATTGCTGTGATCAACCATTTCATTTTCCCTATTACTATTTCATCTCTTCTATTAAAAAAAAAACTAGGGACCCTCCTTTGGATATCTTCTTTAAGGAATTTAATATCAATGAATATAACTATGTATACTGCAGTTAACATTATTATAAGATACAGCTAAGGCATGGTATATTACTTCCTTTTTTGAAGTTTAGTTTTTAACATGGAATACTTTTTATCCTCCCATTAAAGAACATCTTCTCCAGCTAAATGTATGAAAGCACTTTTCTAGTTCCTGATAGATGCAGCTGCTACTGAGAGGTGAAGCCAGCTGGACTTCCTGGGTTGAGTGGGGAGTTGGAGAACTCTTCTGTCTTACAAGAGGATTGTAAAATGCACCAATCAGCGCTCTGTAGCTAGCAGGAGGATTGTAAAATGCACCAATCACCACTCTGTAAAAACGCACCAATCAGCGCTCTGTAGCTAGCAAGAGGATTGTAAAACGCACCAATCAACAGGATCCTAAAAGTAGCCAATCACAGGGAGGATTGAAAAAAGGGCACCCTGATAGGACAGAAATGGAACATGGGAGGGGACAAGGGAATAAAAGCTGGCCACCGCAGCCAGCAGTGGCAACCGCCTCGGGTCCCTTTCCACGCTGTGAAAGCTTTGTTCTTTCACTCTTCACAATAAACCTTGCTGCTGCTCAGTCTTTGGGTCCCTGCCATCTTTAGGAGCTGTAACACTCAACACGAAGGTCCGTGGCTCCATTCTTGAAGTCAGTGAGACCACAAACCCACTGGAAGGAACCAACTCCAGACACACTACTACTTTACTGCTACTGTAAATAACTTAATAAAGCACCTTCACATATGTGATTTCAATGAATTGTCACAACTCTAAGAGAAACATTTTATTTTGCTATTTAGTAGTTAAATGAAGGCTTACAAAAGGCTCCAGTACTTGGGTTACGTTACTTGTAAGAGGCCACGCCTAGACTGAAAATTCTCTTTTGACTTAAGTTTCCTTTTTCTATATCTTTCCATTATAGCTATTTGAATCTGATAATAACTCATGATATGACATTTAGGTATATTTCACAAAAGAAATGAGGACAAAACTCAGTAGTTTGTAGAATATGATAACAAATTCGTCAATTAAATTAAACATTAATAATAGTTTTAAAAAATCTAGATTACAATCTACCTTTAAAAAAACATTGACTAAGCCAGGCATGGTGGCAGGTACCTGTAATCCCAACTACTTGGGAGGCTGAGGCAGGGGAATCACTTGAATCCAGGAAGCAGAGGTTGCAGTGAGCTGAGATCGTGCCATTGCACTCCAGCCTGGACAACAGAGCGAGCCTCAGTGTCAGTAATAATAATAATAATAATATAAATGTACTACGTATATACTATGTATATTACACAGTGTGTGATAATCCTTGTGAGAAGATAGCAAATTTTAAGTCACATCCCTAACGTCAAAAAACATACAGTCTTATTGGAGTAGATAGAAATCATAAACATCTTGAAAAAAAGAAAACCAGTTGAGATAATCATTAACATGATGATAATTCTGTTTTGTAAGAGTTGAAGCATCAGAGACCACGTTAGGGAGGGGTGGTATGAGAAAAATTCTTTCTTAGTCCATACAAAAAACCTGTAAGATTTTACTATTGAAAGGTGATCTCCAGATATGGTTGAATCATATGACATGAGAGGCATCCTCTTCAATGTCATTTTCCTTTTTGGGGCTGTCAACTGAGTTACTGCTACTACTACCAGCTAAATTGCAGGACTGCCTTCCACCTTCAAACTCTAATAGAAGTGTGGAGAAATTCCCCTCTTCTTGAATAGTTCAGTGTATCTCAAGTAGGCCTGAATTTCCAAAAGAATTTGTTAAATACTTAGAACAACAGAGAAACAAGATGAAAATGTAAAAAATTTCAAGCTTACAAGCCACAGTTTATAATCCTCTCATAGCTAATTTACTCAGTGGCAAAGCCCTGCCCTATTAAACGTCACTTTGGAGACACAGCTACCACACCTTTACTTCTAAGACCTCATATAATTTTTAGGAACTTCCTACTTCCTTGCTTTTTAACTCCCAGTTTGCTTTTAAACAAAGGAAACTCTTTACAACCCTGTAGGATTGAAAATGATCTCCTAGGGTCTTTGATGGTGGCAAACTAGGATCTTTATGGAGTTCATTTTCTGGTCCGAGAGACACATTTTTTTCCTAAGGTGATTCACAAGACAATGGTGACTGACAGGCTAAATAATCTAAATTCAGGGGGAATTAAGTTATTTTCTTTCTGGGAACAAAATTATCCCATGACAAGCTTGAGACATAGAAATACCATGTAAGTTATTATGACCTTTCTTCAGTAGGAATTATATATTTCATAAAATCAAGAAACGAAGGTGCAGTTATCATACCGTTGGGTCATAGTAAGGGAACAATTTGAAGAAATGTTAAGGGTTTAATACGCCACCTAAATGATGAAACATTAAAAAGGGAAGCTGTTCTTATTTAATGTGACATCATGAGCCTGTTAGATTTCTTAAAACATAACCTTATTTTGTCAAAGCTAAGAAATGTGCCGGCTAATGAACTTTCAGTCAGCAGACTTCTTAATTAAAAGAATGTGACGAAAGAGAGGAAGGCGGAGGAAGTGGCTTGAGCCCAGGTCATCCTTCATCCCAAGAGGCATCATGTTGCTTATAACATCAATAAACTTTCTTCTTTAAAAGAATTTAGTCTGCAGGCAGCAAATAAAATTTTATTTTTCCCTCACACATAAAATATATCCCAGGCAGACCACCAGCCTGTAGTTAAAAAAAAAAACAAAACACCAAAACCAAAAAACAAAATCCTCAGGGTTTATTTGATGTTATAGGTCAGAATATTAAAAGTCCCATGTGGGAAAAAAATTATAAGTGTGTCAACTTCCGTTCAGGAAAGTCATTACAGATATGGGAATATCTCATTGTTTGTTATTGAGGAAAAGAAAGGGTAATGTTTATCAAGAAATCTTTGAGGGTGTCAGGTTATTTGACAAATCTTCTCAAAGGAAACAATCATAGAGTTATCCCCAAACACAGGCCATGTCACTAAGAAATGGAAAAAGAAATCTGAGCCATAATTCCTTGGAAGTCATATTAAGAAACTATATATATTATACAGATTTTTTGGGCGAAAGAATCTTCAACCTGTTAGTTAATCAGCGAATATGTGTCGAATGCCTACTGGGCTTTCAGAATGAGTATTCATGGTAGTTTACAGTGTCTACTCTGTGTCAAGCCATGTGCGTTTCCCATGGATTATTATTTAGTTCTCAGAGTCATACTGTTAGGAAAGCATTATAGATAAGAAACTTGAAGCATAGAGGTTAGATAACTTGCTCAAGATCACACAGCTAGTAAGAATAGAATTAGGATTTGAAATCAGGATATATGAGTCCAGGAACTATATCCTTTGCTAAGATTTGCTTCTCTTTAAATTTATTGTCCAACCCAGAAGTTCCACCCCTGGGCATCTACCTAAGAAAAAGAAAAACATTTACATAAATGTTTGTAAAGTTATTATTTATAATAGCCAAAATTATAGAAATAGTTTAAATTTTCATCAACTGGTAATTAACAAAATGTAGTCTATTCATTTTATTCACCAATAAAAAGAAATGAACTACTGATACCTAATAGAAGACAAATGAGCCTCAAAAACATTATGCTAAGTGAAGGAAGTCATATGCAAAATATCACTGTGGTAGGCAGAATTCTAAGGTAGCCATTAAAATTCCTCCTTCTGGGGCACACACTCTTCGTAATCCCCACCCTTGAGTTTAGAATGGACCAGTGAATGTGATGGGATGGTCACTGCTATGCTTAGGTTATGTTATATGGCAAAGGTGAAGAGATTATGCAAATGTAATTAGGTTAATCAAATGGGAAATTGCCCTGAGTGGGTCTGAGCTAATTAAGTGGGCCCTGGTAAAGAGTCCAGATCTTGTGTGAAAAGAGAGGTTCTGAGTGATAGAGATCCTTTTGTTGACCTTGAAGAAATCTGTTTTGAGCTGCCTATGGAGGGGACCCTGTGGCAAGGACTCAAGGCGATATAAGCAGTGTCCAACTGACAGCCAGGAACAAAGCGTTGACCTCAGTCTTACAGCCACAAGGAACCAAATTCTTTCAAAAACCTGAATAAACGTGGAAGTGGATTCTTCCGCAGTCAAGCCCCAGATATGAACACAGTCTGGCTGACACCTTGATTATAGCCTGTTAGGACCCTGAGCAGAGGACCCAACTAGCCTGGGCTTCTGTCCTACAGAGACTGCAAAGAAAAATGGGTATTGTTTTAAGCTACTACGTTTGTAGTAATTTGTTACACAGCAATTAAAGTCAGTACACTATATATTATGTCATTATATGTATATGAGATATCTAGAAGAGGCCTCAAAAGCCCTGAGAGAAAATCTCTAGCTCTGGATAGATAAACCAGAATAAATGGGCTTTGCTGTTGCATGAAAAGGGTGTTCAGATGTGTTTGTATGTTGGGGTGGGAGGTATATTGTGTATGAATTGACACAATTCTGAGCTCACCACCAACTTGTACATGCATGGAACAAATCCAAAGAGCAACAGCAAAGGCTTTGGGAAGTGAACAATAAAGCCCAAACTGTAGTCCAAACTGATGGCACATGCGTGCAGTAGATCCAAACAGCATAGCAATGTCAAAGAGAACTGAACTGCCATTGGAACCACCACCAAAAGATGAGGCAGAAGTAGAACTACCTGGGTTGATTGTTTTGCTAAAACAAACAAAAAGCAAACATCCTCCTTCTCCAGAGGTATCTAAAAAGTCAAGGGTACAATCCAAAGTTACTCGATATACAAAAACCAGGAAAATCTGACCAATTCTTATGGAAAACATAATCAACAGATGCTAATTTTCAGGTGACTCGTGTGTTGGAGAGCCTTTAAATCATCTATCGATCATCCTTCATGAAGTAAAGGTAAAGTCTGGAATAAATGAAAACATAAACACTTTCAGTAGAGAAGTAGAACTATAAAAAGGAAACAAGTGAAAATTTCAGAACTAAAAACCATGTGAAATGAAAATTTACTCCATGGGCTCAATAATAAAATTGAGATGATAGAGAAAAGAGTAGGTGAATTTGAAAACAATTCAATAGAATCACAAGGCCAGGGCTTGAACAAAGATAATGGCAGAAACTTACACAGGTCACCCAGTATCAATAAGAGTTGAGGGATGGCTGAGTTATCTACAGTCCCTCACTAACCTCTGACCATGCAGAGAACCATGTTGTCAGTTATATCAGCTGCTGAGCTCAGCATAGCATCCAGTGACCAGGAAGTAGATTGCTTCAATGACCAGAAGACACTCTAAAGTATCTCTTCTGACTCTTTGGAGAGGAGCAGAGAAACAGGAGAGCAATTTTTAAAGAATTATAGAGCTATTCCAAGGGTCTCTGTGAACTAGCTTTTATAGATTGGATGGATTTAGAATGTGAAGGAAAAAGAAATGCAAAATGGCACCCACGTGTTAGGTCTGAGCAACTGGTGGATGTTGTCTCACCATTTGCTGCAGTGATGATGAAGGCCTGAGAGCTTCCTTTTCAAAGGAGCGGGGTGGGGTGGAAGTCAATAGTTGTATCCCTGCCGGGTTAAATCTGAGATGCCTGATAGATGTTAATGTGCAGTTGTCAAATAGACAGATGGATCCAAAGTCTGTACCTTGGGGGAAAGTCTGGAAAAGTGATATAAATCTGAGAGTTATCATCACCTAGACGGTGTTTAAAGTCCAGGAAGACAATGTTAAGAGAAGCCTGAGAGTTGATAGGGAGGAGACAACAGAACAGCAGTTCTGTGGACGATGGTCAGAGGCCTTGTAAAGAAAAAAGAAACTGGCAAAGGCAGGTACATGATGGTATAGCTAATGCCAGCGTATCTTCCCCAGGAAAGGACTTAAAATATTTGAGGTATTTATCACAGTCTGGAGGTAAAACATACTCAGCTGAGATAAAATTCCATAGAAATGAGAAAACTGATAATGTTTGTGATTTAAGTAATCTTTGTGGCATTTAAGAAAGGAGAAATGAGAAAACTATGCTTAGAAAAACTATGAGAATCAGATACTCACATTCTGTTTATTCCACCAGAACTTGATGAATCTGGGACAAAAGCCTCCAAATTGACCAGCTGGAATACAATATCCATCACACACACTGTGGAAGCTGGAGCTCCCACAGCTGTTTATCCCATGTATTAATAAGTCTTGGGGATGTAAAAAGACAAAATTTAGTTAGGATAATGTCGTGTACTTCTATGTGGGATTATGAATCCTTAATGTTATTGTCTGTACTGATGTTTGTTGGACTAGGAAGAGGCAGCTGGTTCTCTGTGGTTTTCAAAAGAAGATATCCACCTCACCAGGCTATCACAGTGAGAAAAATTTTAAATGCATAAATGAAGATGGATCATTTTCCCAGTCCCATTGCTTCTCTTCGTGGTGCTTTTTGCCTGAGATTACACAAATGGATGGTTTTATGGCCACTGAATGTAGAACAGCTGTAGATACAATATATCATACAACAAGAAATTGTTCAGAAATGGGGGGAATTATAGAAACATTGTCTGTCTAATGCTGTCAAGTTCAAATGCTACATGTGTCACCCTATCCCCATACAGCACAGACTGGTCATGTAAGTTAGAAATACCCTAGAGCTACTTTTAAATTACAGGCATAACTCCTTAGAATATTATTGGCGTTGTGCATTTCTTTTTTTTCTTCCTTTGTTTTGTTTTTTCTTTTTATTTTTAAATTTAGTTTGTGCTGGATGCAAAGGAAAAAAACAAACTTTCCTGTTATCTTTTGTCATTTTCTGCAGATCTTTTCCCTGAAACTAGGGCCAACTTAGCATGCCCCGGTGTGAGGCCAAGCTACCAGTATGTCAACCCATTGCACCAGAGTCATCAAAGATGCAATTTCCTTGCAATCCACTAATTTTCAAAACGATGGAGTTTTACAGTCATTCATAACGAAGCCCCAGGAGCACGAAACAATATTGAAATTAAGCTTAGTGTGTGAAAACATTATGTGCTTTTCTTCCAGCCCCTCTGCATTTATGTCTCTGTTCTCTGAGTGATAACACTGCTATAAAACCTCACAGCTACACTGGAGTGTGTCACTTTGCTTATACCTAGGGGTGTGAGGCCCTTGTAAATCTTGGCTCTTCCACTGCTAGGAGCTGATTAAAGTGTGCTGGCTTGCTCTGTGCTTGGTTCCTTCCTGTGTTTCCACTGTCATTGCCAAATACCAGCAGTCACTGACAGGGCTCCCTGGTCTGCCTCTGCCAAGTGAAATGTTTTGAAATTAAAAATCTGAAGAAATGGTGCAATGAGTGCTTGATCAGGTGGTTTCTCCTTAGGAAATTGCTTAATGGGGGAAATTCAGCACAACCTCCCAGTGGCGGCTCCAACACAAAACTTGAATTTAAAGAAACAGGATTTCTTTCTTAAATTAGACAAATATGCTCATGTGCCTCAAAGTGAGGACCTTTGTTTCTTGAGATATTTATTTTGGAATAATGTTTACTGAATATCTGATTCTAAATGTAATACATGCTCGTCCTAGGAAATGTTGGAGAGTATACAAAGACTATACAGGGGGAAATAAAAATGATCCGTAATCTCATCAAAATTTCGGTCATACTCTATCAGTAGTTCCATTCCATCCATTTTAAATTGGAGATGCCTAATAGATGTCAATGTGCAGTTGTCAAATAGACAGTTGGATCCAAAGTTTGTAGCTTGGGGGAAAGTCTGGAAAAGTGATATAAATCTGAGAGCCATCATCACCTAGATGGTGTGTCAAGTCCAGGAAGACAATGTCAGGAGAGGGCTGAGAGTTGACAGGGAGAAGACAACAGGACAACGGTTCGATGGATGATGGTCAGAAGCCTTGTAGAGAAAAAGGAACTAGCAAAGGCATGTGCGTGATGGTATAGCTAATGTCAGTGTATCTTCCCCAGGAAAGGACTTAAAATATTAGAGGTATTTATCACAGTCATACCCAGTTGAGACAAAATTCCACAGAATTGAGAAAATTGCGAATGTTTGTGATTTGGGCAATCTTTAGAAATATATATATGTATATTCCAATATGCCTAGAGCATTTTCCAGGATTATTAAAGGATCTATGAAACTATGTTAATATTTATATAATAGTCCATTGCATGGAAGTACCAACAATGATATAATTTATTTCTCATTATTGAATATCTAAGTACTTTTCCTCTTAACTTCACACCATTATAAATTATAAACAACATTTTATACGTAATTCTTAGTTCACATATGTGATACATTTCTTAGGTTTGTTTTTTGGAAGCATGATCACCAAGTCAAAAGATCCAAAAATCGAGAAGATCTGATATCAAACTGCCCTCTAGAAATGTAATAGCTTATGTTATCACTAGCAGCCTAGGGAAGTAAACATTCTAACTCAACATTGACAGCACTGAGCATCATTCTTTTTTAAAAAAAATCACCTTTGCTAATTTGAAATAAGTTGCTATTATCTTAATCTGTATTTTTGATTGCTATGAACCTAAAGTTTTCCACATATTTAATGCCTACTTGCATTTCTTCTGTGAATTATTCACTTATGATACTTGCTTTTTTTTTGTATTTGAGTGTTGGTGATTTTTTAAAATTTATCAGAGACCATTATAGACCTCAGCTATCTATTTTTCTGTTGCTATAATTTTTTTTTGTTACAAACATGTTTTCCGTTGTCACTGACCTTTTAGTAAGAACTATGATTTTTTTAAGTGAGCTTTAATTCTTAGTAACTGAAGTTTTTCTTTCTGAAGCCTTTCAGAATTTCGTTGCTTTTGTGATTCTTAAGTCTTTTTCTTCTCCAAAATTAAATAGTCTAAAAACATTGCTAATTTGTAAAAATAGATTTACTTTAAACATTTAAAACTTTGACATACTTAGGAATTTATTTTGGTGTGTGTTTTCATGAGAATCCAGTGAAGAATCTCTTCTCTATTAGTCATACTTCTCTCTGATATTAAAGATATAGACACACACACATGCACACACACCTTTATGTGTGTGTGTATATATATATACACATAAACATATATACATACATATATACATAAACATATATACATACATAACCTACACACACTAGGACCTATTTGGGGGCTAAATAGTTTGTCGTGTCCATTATCAATTCTTGTAGACCGTAATATTTTAATATTTCTTGTTAATTTGTTGTGTATATAGTCATGCAGTCCTATCCCCACTGTTCTGCCATTTGAAAGTTATTACATATGCTTGCCTATTTTTTCTTTTAGATGAACTTTAGGACCATATCGTCAGGGTTATAAAGAATAATGTCATCGGGATTTTAATGGGATTTGCTTTAAAACTAAAAGCAGGTCTCCCTTGGCACAGTTAATTGAAATTCATACCAAAGCAAGGATATTGCTCTCATATACATATGTTTTATTTAACCGAGTACTGTGTAGAGTGAGAACTGCCTGTATAACTTAATTTGTGAATATATTTTAAAGATAATCTTCTAATTCAGGAACATTAATCCCCAAAACATTTATAACTTGCATTCTGTATTCCAAGCATATTAGTCAATTAATATTTTCTTTTGTAAGTCTCTCAAGGAAATAGTATTGTATTCCTTATATAGGTTGGATACATTTTAAGATACACCCTAGTTATTTTAAATTTACTTTAAATGAAATCTTTATTTACATTAGATCATTTAACTGCTTTTTCTCTTAAATAGAAAAAGTATTGATTTAGCAGGACGTTTGTGTTGTATCTGATTTCTTTTTTGTACTCTGCTGCTAAAGTAAAAATAGACCCTTTTTTTTTTCCTATTTATGCCCTTTAGTTTTCTGGAAGAATAAGGCAATTCTTGCCCACCTCTTATTCTCCATTGATTTTATTCCTTCTTTTCAGTTCATGTCTCATTGAATGAAATTTTCCATAATTTTATAACACATTTAAACAGCACTAGTGATATCAAATATCACTTACTTGCTCTTTCATTTAAATTGAAGTGTCTCCTGTGTTTCATTGCTAGGGAATTATGTTGGCTCTTGATTTAAGGTAAATAATCATTTTTATGTTAAATAAGAATCCCTTTCTTCCTACTTTTATTAGAATTTATTTTTATTTATTTATTTTTCTTGGATGGTGTCTTGCTCTGTCACCCAGGCTGGAGTGCAATGGCGCGATCTCGGCTCACTGCAACCTCTACCTCCTAGATTCAAGCAATTCTCCCTGCCTCAGCCTCCTGAGTAGCTGGGACTACAGATGCCCGCCATCATGCCCAGCTAATTGTGTGTGTGTGTGTGTGTGTGTGTGTGTATTTTTTTAGCAGAGACAGGGCTTCGTCATGTTGGCCAGGCTGGTCTCAAATTCCTGACCTCAAGTGATCCCCCCACCTTGGCCTCCCAAAGTGCTGGGATTACAGGCGTGAGCCATGCCCAGCAACTTTTCTTAAGAATTTAATGACGGGTATTTTTAGAATATTGTTGAATATCTTTTTGATTTTATTGAGGTTTCAGAATATATTTTCCTTTCAACTTATTGATGTAGATACTATGGTGATATATTTACTAATACTGAAATAATTTTGTGTTTTGAAGAGAAACCTACTTGGTTGAGGGAGAAAATTCTTTTGTTACACTACCAAATACTTTCCTTAATAATTATTAAGATTTAAAATATGACTTAGTAATAAGTGAGGTTGAGCTATCATTACTTTTTTTTTTTTTTTTGAGACGGAGTCCCCCTCTCTCGCCCAGGCTGGAGGGCAGTGGCGCGATCTCGGCTCACTGCAAGCTCCGCCTCCCGGGTTCACGCCATTCTCCTGTCTCAGCCTCCCCAGTAGCTGGGACTACAGGCGCCCGCCAGCACGCCCGGCTAATTTTTTTTTTTTTTTTGTATTTTTAGTAGAGACGGGGTTTCACCGTGTTAGCCAGGATGGTCTCGATCTCCTGACCTCGTGATCCGCCCATCTCGACCTCCCAAAGTGCTGGGATTACAGGCGTGAGCCACCGTGCCCGGCCGAGCTATCATTACTTTTTAATCTATATTTGGTTTGGATTTTATGATTATACTACTTCTGTAAAAATTACCTTTCTGTGACCAGGAAATATTTAAATACTATGAGAATAATTTCATTTTTGAAAAATATTATATAGTAATCACTAACAAAGTGCTCTTGTATAGAGCCTTTTTGAAATAATTTTGATAGTACGTTCAGTTTCTTTCTTGGTTATTGCAGTTTTCTTCTTGTTGCTTCTTTGGCTCATTTAGGGGAGATTTATATTTTCTCAGAAGATTTTCATCTTTGTTAAGACTTACAAATTTAGGGACAGAGTTATATGTCATTACATTAATAGAAAACATCTCCGTTTTCAGGACCTGCATTTGTCTGGTGTACACACTTTCTTGCCATTATAACCTCCTCCCCCACAATGCTGTGAGTTATTTCTGCATACTCTCAAGGAGTCCTGGGTATTCAGAAACAAGACCTGTCAACTCATGGCACCTGATGTTGTTGTTTGCCTGCCTTGGCCTTCTGAGGCTGACAGGTGTGCACCCAGCTCTTCCTCTCCATTGAGTACCACTCTTGCAAAGCCTAGTATCTCCCTCTAGGTCTACGTACTTCTACTAGCCAACACCATCTCTCCTGGTATTGCTGCTCATTCCCTCTAATCATTGATGCAGATTCATAAGTTCTGATGTCCTCAGGACACAAAATTATTAATGTAATTGGAATTTAAGAGGTAATTTTCTACTTTCTTTGGTATTACACTCTTCGTAAGGATTCCCAGGAAACAGCAGACAAGAATCTCATTCAAGATGTCTGGGGTGGCCCCCTGACCATTGCACTTATTTAACATACCCTCAAAATAAACCTGAGGCACTACATGTGACTTCAGTTTGAATTGACACAAGGCTGGAATTGAAGACAAGTCAGGATGAATAAGACCATGCTATCCCCAGTTCTTTCTGTTGACCAAGGCTTTGTTAATGGACAAGGCCTGCCTTCCTCTACCATGAGTACCTCCTGAAGACACTCCTCAGCTCCCTCTGTAAATAGACTTCTGCAATCCCAGTGCACCAATTGACTAAACAGGTCCTATTATTGTCAACCCAGAGGAAAGTAGGCACAAATTGGTAGAGAACTTAGCTTCTTCCACTACATGTGACACATTCTCTTTCTTGTTTGTAAATTAAATCACATTTATTTTTACCTATTTTTCCTCCATTGCCTAGATTAGACAAGAATTATCTGTCTTCTTTTGTCCTGTTTACACGTGTCCTTGATGGTTTAATGTATAAATTTTATTTATTTGATTTTTACTTTTATATTTGTTTACATTTTCTTTAAGTCTGTCCTTTTTTCTAACTTGATTCTTTTTTTTTTTTGAGATGGAGTCTCACCCTGTTGCCAAGGCTGTAGTGCAGTGGCGCGATCTCAGCTTACTGCAACCTCTGTCCCCGGGGTTGGGGTGATTCTCCTGCCTCAGCCTCCTGAATAGCTAGGATTATAGGTGCCTGCCACCACGCCAGGATAATTTTTGTATTTTTAGTAGAGACGGAATTTCGCCATGTTGGCCAGGCTGGTCTCGAACTCTCGACCTTGTGGTCTGCCCACTTTGGCCTCCCAAAGTGTTGAGATTACAGGTGTGAGCCAGTGCGCCCAGCCTCTAACTTGATTTTTAAATTAGGCATTTAAAACATTTGTGTTCATCAATCTGTCTGTAAGTATTTACAAATTATATTTCATTGTAGGTTTTTCAACTGTTATTTTCTAAAATTGTAGTTTTGATTTCTTGTCTGACCTACTATGGATTTAGAAGATGCTATTTGTTGTTGTAGTGTTATGCTTTAAATTTCCAAACAGTTTTATGCTTTTCACTTAAATTTACACGATTAATTCTTAGCTTATTGTATTCTATGAATGTAAGTGTTTTGTATATTTTTCACTGAAAATTTTATTGAGGCTTTTCTTCATGGTCTAACACATGATTATTTCTATAAATGTTTAATGTACACTTGCAAAATGCTTAATGTACGCTTGCTGGGCGCGGTGACTCACGCCTGTAATCCCAGCACTTTGGGAGGCTGAGGCGGGTGGATCACAAGGTCAGGAGATGGAGACCATCCTGGCCAACATGGTGAAATCCCGTCTCTACTAAAAATACAAAAAATTAGCCGGATGTAGTGGCGAGTGCCTGTAGTCCCAGCTACTTGGGAGGCTGAGGCAGGAGAATGGTGTGAACCTGGGAGGCAGAGCTTGCAGTGAGCGAGATTGTGCCACTGCACTCCAGCCTGGGTGACAGAGTGAGACTCTGTCTCAAAAAAAAAAAAAAAAAAACAAAGAAAAAAAAGAAAAAGGTTTATCCTCTGTTTACGGTATTTACGATTTGATTTTTTTTTTGAGTATCCATTAATTCAATTCTTATTTATTAGTGTGTTAAAATACCTATGTCTTTGTTTTGAACACTTGAAATATCAAAAACTCAAATGAGTGTTTAAGAGTTCTACTGTGATGACATTATGGTTCTCTTATATTTGTAAGAATTTTGGATTTATAATTCTAGAGCTAATTAGCAATCAGGGCCATGATTTTACCTTTGAGGGATATGGAATGATTCATTTTTTTTTTTTTACCTCAAAGACTATTTTGTATGCAATTGGAATTTCCACACATACTGTTTTTATGCTTTTTATGCTTTTATGAATCTTTTTCAGTATAGTAATACTAGATGTAAGTGCAAATTTGGAGAAAAACTAGCAGAGTTTAAATACTGACTGTGCCTCCTTAAGTAAATGAGTAAGTCAGTTAGGGATCATTTAGCTGAATCCAACTCAAATGAGTTTGACTTCATTCTTCATCATGCTTCATTTCTTTGAAATTCCTCTTCTGTGTCTCCTCTATATGTTAGCTTCATCCTCAGGCTGGCCTTATGCAAAGTTTCATTCTCAGGCTGACCTTATGCAAAGGATTATTGAAGTTTAAGACTTAGCATCCATAGACTAATACGTCTTGTCTTCAGGAGCAAGAATACTTTATTGGTCACTCTGATAACTTAATAAAAGACAGAAAGAGCAGAAATCAACAGCAACTGACAATAATGCCACTTACCTATTGGATGAGGACATCCCGTTAAAGCAATTAGAAGAGCATTTGGCACATTGCAAGCACTCAATAAATAAAAATGCTATTATTGTTAACCTTTTCACATTGCTTTTTATTTCCTTGAGAGCAGCTTGTATTTCAATTTTAAAAATCTAGTCTGAATCCTGCTCTCTCAATAGAAGAATTTATACTGTTTTCTATTATTCCCAGAATTTCCATTTACTAATTGGTTCTGTCATCTTGTTTTATAAACCACTGGGCATTCTGTCTTCATTTCCATTTCCTTGGTTCTGTGTCTTTTGCTACCTGAGCTGTATGCAGTTTCTTATTCCTTGATAATTGTTAAAGTATAGCTGCTATTTTTTAGATTTCATAAGTGGCTACATTTAAGATTAAATTTAGCTTGTGCTTATGAATAATATCTAAATTTAAGATTAAATTTGGCCTGTGCTTATGAATAATATCTCTGTAAAGATCTGTGTAAGAATATAACATAGAGACATTTTTCTCTCCCTATGTGACAAGAAGACAAAACACGCTTTTTTTCCTCCGTTTCCTGGTGTTTGTTCATATGAACCTGGGTAATTGACACAAATTAGTAGTTTTTTTTAATGTAGTTTAGCTTATTTTTCAAGATTCACAAGACCATGACCTTCCCATGTGTCCCTTTGGCCACATCTCCTTGCTGCTCCTCCATGCTAGCGTTCTTTCCCACTAGGAACTGAGCAGTGCTTATCTCCTCTCCCCTCACTGCCATGCCACTCAAGAAGATAAAAGATAAAGAAAATTTTCCAACAGGAAACAGTGTAGAAAATGCAACTGGACACAATGAAGACAGCAATTGATGTTATTTTGCTCAGCAGTTTGCTCACATGTTTTTAGAGGACTTCATTCCAAAAAGAACCGTAACTTTTCCCTTCAATAAGCAAATGGTCCAGTAAAATTATTTCCCCAAGACAAAAGACTCATCTGATTTCCAATGTGAATTTAAGTATACACAGTAAGAGAAACACAAAAGTGATATTTGGCCTTTAAAATGAAGCTTTCCTTCTCATTGTTTCTACTTGTATGTGTGAGTGTATTGTTCAAATATGGTCCCATATGAAAGGAGAAAGGGGATGAATTTTAAAAAATCATAGAAGAGGGCCGCATTGTTTGTCATTTCATTCTATATGTGCCAAAGTCCTGAAACTAAGAAGACACCATGAGGTAGGGTGTCCTTAGGAAGTCTACCACACAGTAGATGAGATATGACATTTATGCCATGGCCTCAACTTCTAAATTCTAAATAAATGTAGAATTTAAGTGCGGTGAGAAATCAGGGAAAGGAAAAAAAAATCAGATATTTTGGAAGCAACCAAGCTGATGGTGATATAGCAGTATTTTAAAAAATATGTTTAAAACTGAATTTGAATGTAGCCATTTATTGGTGATCTTTGCACATACTCATGTAGGTCCAAGGTGGGTAGCTTCCAACAGAGGAAAAGCAGCATTCAGCATGCAACTAAGAATATAAAGCAAAATATGAGACATTCAATCTTGAGATACATATTTAGAAGAAATGTGCATAGAAGTGGCAATTGCTTTAAGGAAGGAAACCCAAGATCTAATATAAAGAAATCACATGTCAATAGCAGTGAAATAATGAGTCTCAGATTATTTTGGAATCCTGCCTAGAAAAAAAATCAGGTTATAAATATTTGTTACATTTACTCTAAATTATTCTGCAAACAAAATTCTAACTTAAATGTCATGCACTGAATGTTTATATATTCTTGGAAGCTTATGATTATTAATAACATATTCCCTTTGAAATTACTTAAGTATAATTATCTAATTTCTAAAAAGAATAATTATTCCAAGATAATAATAAAAACAAAACTACAGACTTAATTTCACTCATTTTATCATGTTTCATATTTGCATAACCATCCAAAGTAAGCTATAATTTTTATATTCCTAATGGGAAAATTTAGGCTCAGGCAGCTTAATGTTAGTGACTAAAATGCCATTCAAACCTTGATCTTTCTCGTCAGAGTCCAGTAAGTGTTCATTTTCGCTGTATTATACTTAATGATAACAAAATAGTTCCATGAAAATGATTAGTTTTTCTTAGGAGCACATGCTTTCCAATAATCATTAAAATAAAACATAGCAGCTACCTACAAATAATCCCATTGCCTAGGCCCAGACGATAGTGATCTGTCACATGACAAAAAAGGCAGGGATTAAAATCATGCAGAAAATCCAGGGTAAGATATCTTATGATATAGCAATATAGCATGATAATATATCTAATGATTGGACAATGTTCAGTCATTAGTCATGATTAAAAAACTGGATGAAAATTCAGATATAATCTTTTGTGAATCAATAAAACTTCTATCCCTATATTTCATCACCTGCCCTTTCTCAACGCTGTTGCAGTTACCACGAATTCTTCAAGGTTACATCGATCACACAGATGATATTGCTGAAAGCTGTGTTTTGAATGTGCAGTTTTGGCTCATTAATGAAGGAGCTTCTGCAGGTCATTGCAAGGGGGCAATGAAACTAAAATCCTACTAATAAGACATTACAGAACTATGAACCTGCTTGACTCGTTAAAAAAAAAAATCATTGAAAGTTCCAAATATCCTTGACAGTGAATCTGGCATTAATCGAGCCGTTTGCTCTGTCCAGCTCTGCAGTAAATACCTTGGAGGATATAAAGACATATAAAGTATGTAGTAAAGAAGCTTACTAGCCAGAAGTGTAAGACAAAAATTAAACACATAAAACAATCATAGAACAGAATAACAGTTACAATTAATTGCTCAATTGCTTGGTATGGTTTAGAAGTATATATATAACCCTTGAAAAAAATATGTGTGTTTATATGATATTAGACATTTCTACATATCAAAAAGTTTCAGAGGCGACACTTCTCAAAGAGTTTGTTTATATCCGAGGATTTATTTGCCTCCAAATGAATCAGTTTTATTGTCACCTGAGGAATTGTTGGAAGCAAATAGTCCTTAGAATTGAGCCCAATAAAAAGAGTGCACTGGTAAATTTCTTCTGGCCCTTTGGCACAGCTGTTCTGCCTATATCAAATGTGATCAACAGGTCTCATAAGACCATGCTCCAGATCACTCCTCTCCACAACAACATAGGAAAAGCCTGTATATGTGAGGCTGCTTGCTTTGCTCCACCATCAAACATCACGGAAATAATGCATATTTTGAAGAAAGTTTTCTTTTTATCAATGCTGTCCTTATTCACATAACATGCTTTTGAATGTGCCTGGAATACAATAGGGTATGCAATATTTAATTGAGGCAATGAGTAATAGTAAATGACATCAGCTTATTTCTGTTAATGCTTGCAGATGTGTAGATACCTTATGATGGAAGAAAGGCACCGATAAAATATAGCACCTTGATTTTTAGGAAGTAATTAAAGTAAGGGAAGTTGCCAATGAGGAGATAATATGAGCTGATAATTTTTTGAATTCCAACCTTTAAGTCAAAAATGACATAAAAAACTATGATTTCAAAAATGGGAATGATGGTTTATCACTTAATGGGCAAAAAATCTTGGGGCAGCCCTCAGATAACTTGTTGCAGAGAACAGAAATCCCATGGATAGTTTAAGAAAGAAATTTATTAGGGCGGATCATGGCTAAGAGGGAATCTGAGAAATACAGTCTTAGGTTTTCCTCTCCTGTATTCCTAGAAGGCACATGGTTAGTGTCTGAAGTATATGTTGAGTGAGCCAGTCTGTCACATCTGGCCAAGAGCTTCATGCATTATATTCAATTGATCTAAATTTAGATCAATTAAAAGACTGATGGCTAAGAATCACTTATGAGTTGTTTGGGGTTTGGGGGATATTATTCTATAATCTAGCTTTTGCTAACGTATAGCAAGAATAAATGTATGAACTTTTTCTCTGTTAAATACTCATTAATCTAATAAATACTAGGCAAACATGTAGTTTTAGTGATATGGAGGAAAACAGAGAAATCAAATAAACGTTCTGCCTTTAAGGTGCTTTTGTGGGGAAGGTGTTGAAATTTGAGCCTTCTGATAATTAGTCCCGGGTGGCTTTGTAGTTGACAGTCATGAACTCTATGACATTCTATTCATACATATTTATTTTGGGATGTAGTAGAATTGTTTCCCAGTTAACATCTTATTTTGAATACTAAGCTTGGCCTAGGAGATTTGGAAGATAAACAAAGACCACTTTCCTGGACAATAGGTAGTCGGAATGTTTTCAATGACTTGGTTAAATAGTGAAGTATTCAGTTATTGTGTAGTTTATGTATGGTTTGATGGGATTATTATTTACTGAATTTATGAGTTATTCTTCACTATTTGATTACAAAAACAGATAAAAATGAAATCTGTCTAGTTTGGAAGTCAGCTAGCTCCTGGTCTGAGCTCTAAAACTAACTCCAGATGAATTGCCCTTATAGTAATCAGATCCAGCGTCTCTGGCTGATCTCTATTAGATTCTGGAACATATACTAGGCCAACTGGGCCATTCTGGGTGGTAGAATGTGACAAAATAAAATCATAAGCAATGGGCTTTGCCACACAGAGTGCTGAAGTGTCAGGTTTTTTCACATTCTGTGTCTCAGGCACCCGCCAAGCAGGAGATTTGCGATGAATAGCACCCATATTGATTTTTCCATAATGGAGTGTAAAAGAAAAATGGGCAGGTTTTGTTGCAGGTATTTTCATGGGGTACTAAATTGGAGGATTAGTTGCAAACAGCAGTACTGATAAAGTCTGCTGTCCATCTTGATGGTTGGGTCTTTCTATTAAAATGACACGTAAATAACCTATTATATCCCCCACCCATGGAAATTCAAATGCACCTGTCAACTTGATAAAGCACTTGCCTGGAGGGAAGCATTGTTTACATTTTCACTCCATTTTTCAGAAAAAGTGAGATTCTAATTATTTCTCCCACTGTAAATTAATGCTGACTATGATGGTTAGCATATCTGTATTGTTACATCTTTTAGAAAGTTAAATAATAGAACTGATCCATCATGCATTATGCAATGTGTATTTTATGACAGCCTTCCCTGGGCTCGTCCATCTCCTCTCTATATAAATGCTTATTTCTTTTCTCACTTGTGTGCTTTCTGAATCTTTCTTTCTCTTTCCTAGCCCTTGAGAAATCCTTGTTTGATATCCAGTTAGTTCCAAAACTTTGAACTTTCACCCTCGTTAGTCCACTTTGTTTTTTTCTTTATTGAAAAATACATATATGATTTTCATCTGACAACTACCTGTTTTCAATGAACATACTTTAATATGTGATATTTATTCTTCTCTTTGGGTATTTTGTGCATTTTATGTATATGTGATATGTCATTAGACATATCATTTGATTATATTCAGAATTTCTACCTTTTAAGCAATCAGGTTAATTTTCTTCGGAGTAATTTACCTTTTGTCTGTTCTTGTTATCACTTGGTTAATATCTTGATATTTCTTGGTTAACGCTTGGGATAATTACGTTAAATTATGCACCTTATAATAAGCTCTTACAACTATCCCCAACTTATTATATATATTTCTCCTTCAAGTAATTCTTCTATCTGATCTTTCCCCACACTTCCTAATCTCTACCAAAAAATAATTTCCTCATGGGCAGAAAGCACATAGAAACACATAGTCTGTACGAGTTCCTGTAACAACCCAATAACCCAATAACTGTTACCTAAGGTAACTGAGAATATAATGTTAACTTACAATTCTGAATCCAGACTTTTCTGTTGTTTCCTGTATATACTCATTAATATATTTATCAATTGAGTGTTGTATTCATTAAACTCTATGTGTCCACTAGATGACCTTGGACTTAAAAGCCTGAAAGATAAAAATTCAAGGGATCAAAATTGCAGCTGCTGCCCATCTAAAGATTCCTGCTTAGCCATTATGAGAATTATGGCTGAGCAGAATGCCATGCCTCTTGCACTCTGAGCACAGCCTCCTCAGCTATTTTCTTAGTATCTCTAGGGGGTGAATTGATTCCCCAGTGGATCTTCTTCTTCAGTTTGTAAATTTCAAGGCAATTTCTAGCTTAATCTTCTCTAATGCTTATTTCTTTCTAGGAGTGAATTCCTGGCTGAGTTCAAGATATTATACCAAAAAAAAAAAAAAATCACTGGTAAACCTAAATTGAGCATTTTCCATATAAACAATTTTAATATCTGTAAATATCCTTCTATCTAGCTAATTTAGCAAAAGCTAAATTAATGGCAACATGCTTTAGCTAAAAATAGTAAATCCATTTCATAAGTTCATTATTTTGAATGCACAAGTTTTGAAATCAGTTTTTAATAATCAATTTATATATCTTTAAAACCTCTATTCAATTATCCCATCAATCAATCAAGGGATACTGTTGTATTTTCAGAGTTTCTGTATACTAAATGATTTTTAAAATATCTGAGTATATTATCTGTCAATTATCATTTTACTTATAATTCTTTTAGACTGGTAAAACTTATATCTGTTACAGTGAAAATTGGAACATTAGTTTTATCTCCTTTCTGTCTTCATTCTTGCAAAGGAAATGGGTGGATTAAATGTCCTACTTAACAGTTTTGGTTCTTTTAGTACACTTAAGGGCATTGTACTCTTTCAGAATAAAATGAAGGTGAAGGAAAAAATCTGTTTACAAATATGTTTATCATGGTTTTCTGATGTATAGGCATTCAAAAGTGAAAATATTAACTTCATGTAATATGATACCCCTCAATCTTGGATTTCCTATGCGTTCCCATTCTAGTACTTGTTCATTACTCTGATACACTGTACTGTATTTCAGAGATTGTGATTATCTTAGAAATTATTGGGTCCAATATGGATGCTCCTTGACTTACAATGGGGCTATGTCCAATAAACCTATCCAAACTGAAAACACCATGAGTCAAAAATGCATTAAAAACACATAACCTGTTGAACATAGTTTAGCCTAGCCTACCTTAACGTGCTCAGAACACTTACATTAGCCTACAGTTTGACAAAAATAACACAGTGACTGTTTTATAATAAAGTGTTGAGTATCTCATAATTTATTGAATACTGTACTGGAGTGAAAAACAATAGTTGTATGGGTACCCGAAGTATGGTTTTTACTGAATGCATATCACTTTCACATCATTGTAAAGTTGAAAAATCATTAAATCAAGCCATCATTAAATCAGAGACCATATGTACTTCATTTCATTGGTGAGGAAAGTAAAAAAAAAAATCAAGAACTTGCCCTAATGATAAGAATCTAGATCTAGAATTTTATTTTCATAACTACTGCAGAAGACTGTTCCAGAGATCAGGAAGGATGAAAAGCTGCAAGCATGAGCAAATGTAATCAATAGTTTATTAATAGTAACATAAAAATAAATGTTAAAAATAACATCTATATTTACAGAGTTTATGATCACACTGTGACTAATCAAACAGTCCAGAAATCTGTGTTGATAGATATTGTTACATTATCATCTGGCCTGTGTCTGTTTTTGTTTTTGAAGAGAAGTCAGAGGTCATTTACATCCATTTCCCCTATATGTAATGTGTCTTTTTTCCCTTGGTTGATTTAAGTCTCTATTATTTATCTTTGGTTTTCAGCTGTTGGACTGTGATTTGTCTAGGTAAAGTTCTTTGTAGTTTTATGCTGCTTTGCTTTGTAGGAAGTGATCTCCAACTTAGTTGGGATGTTTTCAGTCATCATTTATTAAAATATTTTTTAAGCTCTAATCTCACCCCCTTTTCCATCTGTAATTTTAATTGCATTTATGCTGCATTATTTAATATTTTACATGCTTCTGATTTGCTTTTTTATTTTTAGTATTTTTTCGCTGTTCTTCAAATTGAGTAATTTCTTTAGATTTGTCTTCAAAATCACTGGACCTTTGTTTTCCAACATCTGCAATTGGTTGTTAAGCCAAGTCAATGAATTTTTCATTTCAGTCATTGTAGTTTTTATTTCTGAAATTTCTATTCAGTTATTTTTTGTAGTTTTTGTTTCTCTGCTGAGATTCTTTATCAGGCTACTCATTAGGATCATATATATTTTTAAATTCTTTGAATATGCTTTTCTTGGTTCTTTAAACAATTACAATAGATGCTTTAAAGGCTCTGTTTTCTAAATCTAATATCTGGACAATCTCAAGGTTGATTTTTACTGCTTTTTCTCTTGATGCCTCATTTTCTCATTTTATTTATTTATTTTTGCTTTTGCATGTATTGCATTTCACATATTATGTGTTTTAAGATATATAAACCCTGAATTCAATTACCTTTCCATGAAGTGTGTTTCTTCCATGAAGAGTGTTTCCATGAAGTGTGTTACCTTTCCATGAAATGTGTTTCCATGAAGTGTGTGTTCTTCTTGTTTTATCAGATAGTTAAATTCTTGAATGGTCACCTTGAACTTCCGTGATTTTGGTTTTAAATTTCACTAGGAAAAAAACTGAGGAAAACACAAAGTATGTCCTAAACTCCTCTAACTTGAGGGATCTCAAGCTCCAAATGCAGTCTCCAATGTGAACCTGGCCCATTGAGTGCCTGTGGCTTTTCCAGATGCCCACTGCAAGCTATTGATGGATCTACCATTTTGGGGCCTAGAGCACAGTGGCCCTCTATACTCACAGCTCCACTAGGCAGTGTCCCACTGGGGACTCTGTGTGGAGGCTCCAAGCCCACATTTCCCCTCAGCATTGCTCCAGTAGAGATTCTCCATGAGGGTTCTGCCCCTGCAGCAGACATCTGCCTGGACATCCAGGTGTTTCATACATCCTCTGGAATCTGGGTGGAAACTTCCTAGCCTCAACTCTTTCCCTCTGCACACAGAAGCCATGAAGGCTTATGATTTGTACCCTCTGAAGCAATGGCCTAAGCTGCACCTTGGCCTCTTTTAGCCACAGCTGGAGCTGGAACAGCTGGGATGCAGGGCATCATCTCCTGAGACTGAGAGCAGCGGGGTCCTGGGCCTGGCCCCTGAAACCATTTATTTCTCCTAGGCCTCTAGGCCTGTGATGGGAGGGGCTGCAATGAAGGTCTCTGAAATGCCTTGGAGGCATTTTCCCCATTGTGTTGGCTGTTAACATTCAGTTCCTCTTTACTTATGCAAATGTCTGCATCAGGCTTGAACTCCTCCCCAGAAAGTGGGTTTTTGTTTTCTACCATATGGTCAGGCTGCAAATTTTCCAAACTTTTATATTCTGTTTCTCTTTTTAATATAAGTCCGAGTTTCAGATACTCTCTTTGTGCACACATATTAGCGTACACTTTTAGAAGCAGCCAGGGCACATCTTGAATGTTTTGCTGCTTAGAAATTTGTTCTTCCAGATACCCTAAATCATCTCTCTCAAGTTCAAAGTTCCACAGATCCCCAGAGCAGGGGCACATGCCGCCAGTGTCCTTGCTAAAGCATGGCAAGATTGACCTTTACTCCAGTTCCCAGTAAGTTCCACATCTTCTTCTGAGACCATTTCAGCCTGTACTTCATGGTCCATATCACTATCAGTATTTGGTTACAATTTAACAAGTCACTAGGAAGTTCCAAACTTTCCCTCTTCTTCCTGTCTGCTTCTGAGCACTCCAAACTGTTCCAAACTCTGCTCATTACCCAGTTCCAAATCTGCTTCCACATTTTCAGATATCTTTTTTTTTTTTTTTTTTTGAGATTAAGTTTTGCTCTTGTTGCCCAGGCTGGAGTGCAATGGCATGATCTTGGCTCACTGCCATCTCTGCCTCCTGGGCTCAAGCAATTCTCCTGCCTCAGCCTCCCGAGTAGCTGGGATTGCAGGTATGTGCCACCACACCTGGCTAATTTTGTATTTTTCATAGAGACAGGGTTTCTCCATGTTGGTCAGGCCTGACCTCAGGTAATCTGCCGTCCTTCTCCTCCCAAAGTGCTGGGATTACAGGCATCAACCATGGCATCCAGCATCAGATATCTTTCTAGCAATATCCTACTTCCCTGGTACCAATTTTCTTTATTAGTTTGTTCTCCCAATGCTGTAAAGACGTGCTTGAGACTGGGAAATTTATAAAGAAAAGGGGTTTAATCCACTCACAGTTCTTTGGGTTGTACAGGCTTCTACTTCTGGAGTGGCCTCAGAAACCTACAATCATGGCAGAAGTCAAAGGGCGAAGCAAGAATATCTTCAGATGGTCAGCAGGAGAGAGAGTGAAGGAAAAGGGGCTACACACTTTCAAATACCCAGATCCTGTGAGAACTCTATCACAAGAACAGCCAGGGGGAATTCTGTCCCCATGATTCAATCACCTCCCACCAGGCCCCTCCTTGAACACCAGGAATTACAAGTTGACGTGGGACACAGAGCCAAACCATATCATCTTTACGCTGGTAAGGTCAGAACTCTAACTTCTCAAGACACTGCTCTTCTCATCATACTGTTCAGCTCCTAGGATCTTTATTCTACTCTTGACCTCGTGGCAGCTGCTATTTGATGAGCCTTTTGTAGTCTCACCTTGCACATGGACAGTCTACTTCTCAGATGTTCTTCTGAGACTGCCAATTTCTCACCCTGAAAATTCCAGCCACATAGACTACCTCAGACTCTGCCTTAACTCATCAAGACCTCAATTTTTTGTTTGTTTTTTTATTCCAGCTGTCTGCTCTATGATTAGGAAATCATCCCTAAGAAGAGAGCTGAGTCATCACATAGTCTACCTTTGGAGTTTCACTTCTCCCTGGGAGTCTTGAAGTGCTTTTTGTAAAATGCCTGAAATCCTGAAATACAATTGTAAACATATATGCACTCAACATTAGAGCACCTACATATACAAGGCAAATATCAACAGAACTAAAGGGAGAAATAGTAATACAATAATTGTAGGAGACTTAAATACCACACTTACAACAATGGATAGATCATCCAGACAGAATATCAACAGGCAAATAGTGGACTTGAACAACATTATACACCAAATGGACTTAACAGACATATACAGAACATTCCATCCAACAGTAGCTGCATGCACATTTTTTTCAAGAGTACAGGAAACATTCTCTGGAATAGATATGTTAGGCCTGAGAAATAAAACTACAATCCTAAATCCCCCATCTGACTGAATGAACCCCTTCTTGGCCAAGGGGACCACAGGGAAACCTTAAAAGCTGAATTCCTGATAGTGACAGGATGGGAGGTTAGACATGCCTTATTATATCCCCTCTCACTAACTACCATTAGACATTTTTTCCTAAGGGTTAAACAGAAAGCAGCCCTTTCAAAACACTTGCTGGACTCCTTTCCCTTTGTGTGGTTTTGATACAACTAACCAGCATTTCTTCTTGATAGGAGACCACCAACCATGGACTGGTTCTGGTTGGTTTACAGAGGCTGCACACAGAATGCCTCTGTGTTTACCATTTCACCTTTTGACAAATATGGCCTAATTTTACTGTATTTAAATTTCATGTCTCCAAACCAAAGTGAACGTGGGACTGTTACATGCACGTTTGCTTACTATGCATGTGCATGTCCCCTTTTGTAAATATCCATAGCTCTTTCTGTAACCAGTTAAATATTTATACTTAGCCAACTCATTTAACATAAATTCCTGTTCTAGCCTTCCCTCTCTCGAAGTTCCTCCTTCTGGTTTCTGCCAGAAGCTGTGCTTTTCAGCCTGTGGAATAGCCAGCCTGCAGGCTGCAACTCTTTAAAAGAAATAAAACTGTCCACTCCAAATTTATGAACCTCATGATTCTTCAGTTGAGAGGCCAGAAAGCAAGTCTTGCAAGCTTAAGAAGATTGAAATCATATCAAGTATTTTTCTGACCACATGGTATAAAACTAGAAATCAATAACAAAAGAAAAATTGGAAAATTTACAAATACATGGAAATTAACATACTTCTGAACAACCAATGAGTCAAAAAAGAAATAAAAAAGAAAATTAAAAAGTATCTTGAGACAAATGAAAGTGGAAACACAACATGCCAAAACCTAAGGGATGCAGCAATAGTATTCTGAAAGTGAAATTTATAGTGGTAAACACTACATTAAGAAAAAAGAGAGATCTCAAATAAATAACCTAGCTTCACACTACAAGGAGCTAGAAAAAGAGCCAACTAAGCCCAAAGTCAGCAGAAGGAATAAAATAATAAAGATCTGAGGAGAAATAAATGAAATAAAAACTAGAAAAACAGTTAAAAAGATCAGTGAAACTAACAGTTTGTTTTTTGAAAGATGAACAAAATTGACAAACCTTTAGTTATACTAAGAAAAAAGAGAGAATACAATTATAACTGAAATAAATAAAAATTATAACAAGCAATTGAAATAAATAACATAACCGGAAGAGAAGACATTGTGGCTGATAATCTCAAAGAATTATGAGATTACTATGAGCAACTATCCATCAGCAAATGAGATAACCTAGAAGAAGTGGATAAATTCTTGGAAACATACAACCTACCAAGACTGAATCATGAAGAAATAAACAGTCTGAATAGACCAATAACAGGTATGGAGATTGAATCATTAATTACAGGCCCCTCCAACAAAATAAAAGTCCAGTACATGATGGCTTCATTGGTAAATTCTACCAAACATTTAAAACATACATTTAAAACAAATTTTTCTCAAATTCTTCCAAAGGAATGAAGAAGAGGGAACACTTTCAAACTCATTTTACAAGGCCACCGTTACTGTTATACGAAAGCCAGTTAAGGACACTATAAAAAATAAAAATTGTAGGCCAATATCCTTAATGAGCACAGATGCAAAAATGCTCAACCAAATACTTGTAAACCAAATTCAGTAGAGTATTAAAAGGATCATACACCATGATCAAGGAGGATTTACCACTGGGATGCAAAGATGGTTCAATATACGCAAATTAATAAATGTGATGTGCCACATTCACGAAAGGATAAACATTATATGATAATCTCAACAGATGCAGAAAAATCGTTTGACAAAATTTAACATTATTTCATAAAAATCTCAACAAACATGAAGTCCTTGCCCATGCCTATGTCCTGAATGGTATTGCCTAGGTTTTCTTCTAGGGTTTTTATGGTTTTAGGTCTAACATGTAAGTCTTTAATCCATCTTGAATTAATTTTTGTATAAGGTGTAAGGAAGGGATCCAGATTCAGGACATAGGCATGGGCAAGGACTTCATGTCTAAAACACCAAAAACAATGGCAACAGAAGCCAAAATTGACAAATGGGATCTAATTAAACTAAAGAGCTTCTGCACAGGAAAAGAAACTACCATCAGAGTGAACAGGCAACCTACAGAATGGGAGAAAATTTTCGCAACCTACTCATCTGACAAAGGGCTAATATCCAGAATCTACAAGGAACTCAAACAAATTTACAAGAAAAAAACAACCCCATCAAAAAGTGGGTGAAGGACATGAACAGACACTTCTCAAAAGAAGACATTTATGCAGCCAAAAAACACATGAAAAAATGCTCATCATCACTGGCCATCAGAGAAATGCAAATCAAAACCACAATGAGATACCATCTCACACCAGTTAGAATGGTGATCATTAAAAAGTCAGGAAACAACAGGTGCTGGAGAGGATGTGGAGAAATAGGAACACTTTTACACTGTTGGTGGGACTGTAAACTAGTTCAACCATTGTGGAAGTCAGTGTGGCGATTCCTCAGGGATCTAGAGCTAGAAATACCATTTGACCCAGCCATCCCATTACTGGGTATATACCCAAAGGACTATAAATCATGCTGCTATAAAGACACATGCACATGTATGTTTATTGCGGCACTATTCCCAATAGCAAAGACTTGGAACCAACCCAAATGTCCAACAACGATAGACTGGATTAAGAAAATGTGGCACATATACACCATGGAATACTATGCAGCCATAAAAATGATGAGTTCATGTCCTTTGTAGGGACATGGATGAAACTGGAAACCATCATTCTCAGTAAACTATCACAAGGACAGAAAACCAAACCCTGCATGTTCTCACTCATAGGTGGGAATTGAATAATGACAACACATGGACACAGGAAGGGGAACATCACACTCTGGGGACTGTTGTGGGGTGGGGGGAGGAGGGAGGGACAGCATTAGGAGATATACCTAATGCTGAATGACGAGTTAATGGGTGCAGCAAACCAACATGGCACATGGATACATATGTAACAAACCTGCACATGTGCACATGTACCCCAAAACTTAAAGTATAATAATAATAAGAAAGACTCAACAAACTAAGTATAGAAAGAATATACATCAATGTAATAAAGCTATTATATACATCTCTAATAAAAGCCATGTATGACAAGCCCACAGCTAGCATCACATTCAGGGGTGAAAAGTTGAAAGATGTTTCTTAAAGAACAGGTAAAGGACAAGGATGCCCATTCTCACCACTTATATTAAACATAATACTGGAAGTCCTAGCCAGAACAATTAGGCAAGAATAGAAATGAGGGCTTCAAGTCAGAAAGGGAACAGTAAAGTGATTTCTCTTTGCAGACAAGATAATGTAATATAGAAAGCTCTAAAGACTCCACCAAAAACTGTTGGAACTAGTAAATACAGTAAACTTTCAGGATACAAAATCAACATAAAAAAATTAGTAGCTTTTCTATATACTAACAATGAGCTATCCAAAAAAGAAATTGAGAAAACAATCCCATTTACAATAGCATAAAAAGATAAAATACTTAGAAATAAATTTAACCAATGAGGTGATCTGTACACTGAAAGCTACAAAACATTGATGAAAGATGTTGAAGTCACAAAAAAATAGAAATATATTCCATATTTATGGATTGGAAGAATTAATATTGTTAAAATTTCCATACTACCCTAACCAATACCTAGATTCAATATAATCTCTATCAAAACATTAATGGTATTTTCATATAAATAGAAAAAACAATTCTAAAATTTGTATGAAACTACAAAAAACTCCAGAAAGCCAAAGCATTCTTGAGCACAAAGAAAAAAACTGGAGGCGTCACACCACCTAATTTCAAAATATACTGTAAAGCTATAGTAATCAAAACAGAATGGCGCTGGAATTTAAAAAGACACATAGACCAAAGGAATAGAATAGAAAGCCTAGAAAGAAATCCACACTATTCTGATAAACTGATCAACAAATGTGCCAAGAACATTTAATGGGGAAAGGCCATTATCTTCATTGAGTAGTGTTAGGAAAACTAAATATCCACATGCGGAAGAATGAAATTGGACATTTATCTGGCACTACATCTTTAAGTCAATTCAAAATGGACTAAAGACTTAAAGACATCAAACTGTAAAACAACCACAAGAAAATGCAGGAAAAAGGCTTCTTGACACTGGTTTGGGCAATGATTTTTTTGGATATGACCTCAAACATATAGGCAACAAAAAAGAAGAATAGACAAATGGGATGACCTCAAATTAAACAGTTTCTGCACAGCAAAGGAAACAATCAACAGAGTGTTGATTCTTCCTACAAATGGGAGAAAATATTTGCATATTACCATACACCTGGTAAGAAGTTAATATCCAAAATATAAAAGAAATTCAAACAACTCAATAGCAAGAAAATAAATGATGCAATTAAAATTGGGCAACAGGCCTGAATAGACATTTCTCAAAAGAAGACATGCAAATGGCCAACAGTTACATGCAAAAGTACTCAACATCACTCATCAGGCAATTGCAAATCAATATTACAATGAGAAATCACCTAATGCCTGTTAGAATGGCTATTGCCAAAAACACAAAAGACAGACAATACACGTTGGTGATGAGGCAGAAAAAAGGAAACACTGGTACACTGTTAGTGGAAATGTGAATTAGTACAGCCATTATGAGTAATAGTATCGAGGTCCCTCAAAAATACAAAGATAACTGCCATGTGACAGAGCAATTCCAATTCTGGGTATTGGTATGTTGAAGAGATAACTTCATCACCATGTTGATTGCAGGAGTATTCACAAAAATTCCACATTCACAAAAATTCCAAGATCCTGAATCATCTTAAGTAGCCATCAATGAATAAATGTGTAAAGAAATTGTGGTATATATGATGATGGGATATTATTCAGTCTTAGAAAATTAGGAAATCTTGTCATGTGCAGCAACATGGATGAACCTGAAGGACAATGTGCTAAGTGAAATAAGCCAGGCACAGAAAGATAAATACTGCATGAAGTCACTTATATATGGAGTCTAAAAAAGTCAAGCTCATAGAAGCAGAGAATAGAGTAGTGATTTCCAGCGGGTGGAGGTTGGGAACATAGACATTCTCTTTCCCAGGGTGTTATTCTTCCTAACCGAAAATAGAGTCAGGAGATAATTCTCTACAGCCAAGTCCTCTTCAAACACTTGCTCTCCGTAGCTCAACTTCAACAATAAAAAAAGCACAGAAAAAGCTGTTGGATATATATTTATGACTTAAGGTAAATATACGTTCTTAATTTCATTGAAAGGGATACTTTGGAAATATTTTCCTCTCATTTTACAATTTTAAAATGTGTCTTTTAGAGAAGTAGTAGAGACAGAGATTTGGAGCCTGGGCTCTGGGGGTCAGATTATCTTGCAGTCATATTTTGACTCTACTATTCATTCATTCTCAGCTATAATGCATATAAGTGGGTCATTTCCTGTGTTAGTTTCCAGGAACTGTCAAATCAAAATGCCACAACTGGGTGGCTTAAACAACAGAAGCTTACTGTCTCACAATCTTGGAGTCTGAAAGTCTGAGATCGTGACGCCAGCAGGGTTGGGTCTTTTTGATGTCAGCGAGGGAGAATCTCTCCCATGCCTCTCTCCTAGCTTCTGATGGTTTCCTGGCAATCTTTGGTGTTTCTTGGCTTGTAGATGTGTCACCTCAAACTGCCTTCATGTTCATCAAAAAACACATAGTCCTTCAGCCACCCACACATCCCTGAATGCTCAGCTCCTTCCCCAGCTCACACAGCTCTCATCTCATCTCCTATCTCTCCCTTTTTCACCACGTTTCAGCTCTTTTGACCTCTTTGCTTTTTCTGGAACACAAGACAAGTACATCCCCCAGTGGATGCCTGAAGCTGTGAATGGTACCAGATCCTATATGTACTATGTTTTTTTCCTGTACATACATACCTATGATAAAGCTTCATTTATAAATTAGGCACAGTCAGAGATTAACAATAACTGATAATAAAATAGAACAAGTATAACAATATGTCAGCATCACCACTCTTGCACTCAAGGGCGATGATTAAGTTAAAAAAAAAAAGGGGGTTACTTACTTGAACACTAGCTTTGTGATACCTTGGCAGTCAACGTGAGGACCTACAGCAATACTGAGTGGCTCATAGGCAGGTAACTCTACAGCATGGAGACGCTGGACAAAGGGAGGATTCATGATCTGGTAGGGAGGGAGCAGGATGGCTCAAGATTTAATCACGCTACTCAGAATGGTACACAATTTAAAACCTGTAAACTGTTTATTTCTGGAATTTGTCACTTAATGTTTTTGAACCACAGTAGACCATGGGTAACTGAAACCACTAAGTGAAACCTCAGATGGTGACTGTCTACCCGGTCAGCCATGTACTCGCTGTTTCCTCTTCTTACTATGCTGTTCCCCTAGTTATGTACATGATGCACACCCTCCCTTTATTCAAGCCTCTGATCAAATATCTCTATTTCAGGGAGGCTTTCCCTGAATAAGAAACAAGCTCTGAATAAAATAGCAGTAAAATCGCCCTCTACCCTCCCACCGTCTAGTCTCCTGCCCCGTTTCCCTCTTCTCCATAGCACTTATGATGTACTTAGTTATTTATCATCTATCTTCTCAAGCTGTAGATCAAGGACTCTGTCTCCTTGCTTTAATTCTTTGTCTCCATTTTCCTCTGGTACAAAATGGGATTTCAATAAATACGTTTTGAGTGGATGGTTGAATGAATGAATGAATGGGCTTTGAAGAGAACCTTTTACATAATGAGTCCTAAATAAGTATTATTTATAATTCTTATTCCTAATTAATCTTTCCCAAAATAGTCACTGCTGTGATCAATTTTCTGTATGCTTTTCTCTTCTCTTATTCTGCTCTGAAAATGTCATGCTGAAAGACAGAACACATTCAAACAAAGGGCAGGATCCAATGTCCAAGTGTGATCATAAAATAGGAAGCCTGACAATATCCCTTGAAATCTCAAAAAGTGTAAATATTCTGGAAACCTAGACTCATTGAAAGGCACTATACTGGAACTTTGGTTAAAATATGAACACCAAATTCTCTTATTCTTTATTTTTTTTAATCAAAAATATTCATCTTCACATGTGTGGCCTTTTTTCTCTCCCTTCTAAGTTCCAGTCCAGGTCCAGAGGAGATATCTAACCTGGGCCATCTATTTTCATCACTTGCAGACATGAATTTTTCTTCCTCAAATGCTTAGAATTTTAAATCTCTCATAGAGCATTTATAACTTACTAGCTTTAAATTACAATAATGGGTATTTGTTTCTCATTTCCCTAAGTTATAAGTTTCATGGAGGCCAAGAAAATATATTTTGTCCTGTATTTCTTTTTTTTTTTTTTTTTTAAAGAAAAAGTAGAGATGAGGTCTCACTGTGTTGCCCAGGCTGGTCTCGAATTCCTGAGCTCAAGTGATCTTCCTGCCTCACCCTCTTGAAGTGCTGGGATTACAGCCGTAAGCCAATGTGCCTGGCCTTCAACCTGTATTTCTCATGGCATCTAGCCTGAATGAGGGACATAAAAATAGTTTTGAATAATGAAAAAGACTTAGTCAAACTAAGCACACAAAAATACACTGATATCTTTTCTTTTTTTTTTTTTTTTTTGATGTAGAGTCCCACTTTGTTGCCCAGGTTAGAGTGCAGTGGCATGATCTCTGCTCACTGCAACCTCCACCTCCTGGGTTCAAGTGATTCTCCTGCCTCAGCCTCCTGAGTAGTTGGGATTACAGGCGCACACCACCACATCTGGCTAATTCTTGTATTATTAGTAGAGACGGGGTTTCACCACATTGGCCAGACTGGTCTCAAACTCATGACCTCAAGTGATCCGCCCGCCTTGGACTCCCAAAGTGCTTGGATTACAGGCATGAACCACCACAACCGGCCATTCTGATTTCTTTTGATAGTTGTGAAAAAAACAATGATGAAATAGCCTTGGCTAAGTGGTAAATTAAATAAGCTCATTTTTGCCATTAACCACTAACATCCCTATCAACTCATTGCATGAAGATGAATTTAATTCATTGTTTCTTATCCCTTTGGTATTCTTATTGAAGGTAGAGATGTAGTTTTATTTTCTTTTTCTGAGACTTACCATCCAGAAAATCAAAATACTGTAATACTCTCTTGCTCATAGGGCTGAGTAATGAGGCAATTAATTATCATGTAATCCATTGTAACTCCTGGAGTAAAGGTTTTATATGCGTGCAAAGGGGTATTATTCTAGGAGAGTTATGACACTGGCAGTCTTTGACTCGTGGGTGGTGTAGGTGGAGTGAGGTGATGAGACAGCAGCTGAACAAACTTCACTGAATTAAGAAATAGGGATTTAAAATTTGCCTTGTGAGATGCTGGTAGAGTGATGGCCTCACTGATACTTCTGAAGGAATGGCCTCAGCATTATTAGAAACACTGACATGAAAGAACAGTTGGGTCTTACCTATCAATTTTGCAGTTAGCAAAAATAAATTGATTCAGTAACCTCAAAGGTAAGCTTGAGACAAGCAAAACAAAACAAAAAAACAGATTGCCTTAAATATTGAATTCATTTAAATCACTTATTTGATTTATTTGTTACTTCAACAGACACATACTTAGCTCCTCTTATGAGCCAAGCTCTATTCTCTTTCCCCGTGAACCTGACATTTGTGTGCAGAAAGACAGATAATAAGGAAGTCAATCTATAGTATGGTTGGTGTTGGAGGGAAAATAAGACATAGGGTATGGCTGAGGGTGAAGGTGCTATACTCCTTCAGGTTAGTCAGGAAAGACTCCACTGATACGGTGCATTTTAGTAGAGTCACGAAGAAAAGGAGTGAGCCAAGTATTTGTATGGGGTAGACTCATGTGATAACCTTTGCCAAACTCACGTAGGAGTATGCTCAGTGTTTGATAGTTCATGCTTGCTGTTACTAATTCTCCCTCCAAAAGTTTCAACCAATTTGTATACTTGGTTCTTCAAATAAGTTTGGTTAAAGTATAAAAAATTATACCATAAGTTATATAGTTTTGTTCATTTCTGTTAATATAAAAATATTTGTGCAACTAAACTTGGAGATAATTTATTCTGAAAATAAGGTAAAGTACACACACATACAAACAGGCAACCTCCCTTACCCACTGCCCATCTTTTGCTTGTCTTATGCTTTGCTATTTTCCAACCACTAGAGAAAATTAAACCAAAGGGTAGGCTAAGAACCGAGTATTAGTGACCAGCATGAACAACAGGCCACCCACTTAGGTGAGTAATTCCCAGACAGGGAGGAAGCTCTTTCTGCTTCAGTGCTTTACACATCAAAGCAGAGGTAAAGGCGCTGGCTAAGTAATATTTTAAAAAGAAAAGGGTAAGTAGTCTTCATACTGGTAGACATCTGAAGCTCCTTCTATCAGTGATTTAGTGGCTTAGTGGCTGTGACAAGGTCTAGGCACCACATTGCAAGTCTACCATCTGGAAACAAACAAACAAAAAAATTGTAGTCAGATTTTTTTTTTTTTTTTTTTTTTTGAGACGGAGTCTCGCTCTGTCTCCCAGGCTGGAGTGCAGTGGTGCGATCTCGGCTCACTGCAAGCTCTGCCTCTTGGATTCATGCCATTTTCCTGCCTCAGCCTCCTGAGTAGCTGAGACTACAGGAGCCCGCCACCACGCCTGGCTAATTTTTTTTTTTTTTTTTGTGGTATTTTTAGTAGAGATGGGGTTTCACCATGTTGGCCAGGCTGATCTCGAACTCCTGACCTCAGGTGATCTACCGACCTTGGCCTCCCAAAGTGCTGGGATTACAGGCGTGAGCCACCGTGCCTGGCCAGATTTTTCTTTTCTTTCTGATAATTGGACTAACACAATCGGTTGTCTTAAGTAAGTTCAAGTATTTTTCTTTGGTTCTGCCAGACCAAGTACTAAAGTATTAGAGCAAATCAATAACCTTCAAATTTCATTTTTTTTCTTCCCAGAATTCAAGGAAAAAGACAAAGTATTTTCTAAATTTGAAGACCTGAGTATATTGCACAGTTCTCTGGTCCTGATTGATGTTTTACACAGTCTGACTTTAAAATTAAAAATTTTCTTTCCTGTAACTATAAAGAGTGGAATAGATGAGTGGAAACACTGCTGGCCGTGTCATCACGACTGCTTTGTGTTTAAGCAATGCAGTGGTGACCTGTAGATTTATCAGAGAAGTGGGTGGCTACGGTAAAGAGGTGTTTTTTTGTTTTGTTTTGTTTTGTTTTTTTCCTTTTCTTCTTTCTGTCCTCACTCCTATATCCCTGATTTGCCAGTCTAATCTCAGATTTGTGGAGGACTGTTTTCACTTTCTTCTTCTTCTTTTTTTTGTGAGACAAAGTCTGGCTCTGTCACTCAGGCTGAAGTGCAATGGCGTGATCTCGGCTCACTGCAACCTCTGCCTCCCAGGTTCAAGTGATTCTCCTGCCTCAGCCTCCCAAGTAGCTGGGATTACAGGCATCCACCACCACACCCAGATAATTTTTGTATTTTTAGTAGAAACGGAGTTTCACCATGTTGGCCAGGCTAGTCTTGAACTCCTGACCTTAGGTGATCCACCCACCTTGGCCTCCCAAAGTGCTAGGATTACAGGCATGAGCAACCAGGCCTGGCCCTGTTTTCACCTTCTTAATCCATTGTTCATATTTGTAGTCAGTGCATCACATGTGCAGTGAAAAGTGGCAGAAAGGAGCCAATATATGCTTCTACTTGTTCTGAAGCTAATTTATAGCATGTACATACGTAGTTGCATTGCTACTATTAACATTTGCGTGAGTATTTACAAGCAAAAGCCTTGGAAATACTGTTAAAATCTGTGACTTTCTGCTTTCATGAAATGCCTTGCATTTATTCCTATTTCTAAAAGCTTTAAAAATGTCATAACCAGAAGTCAAGGTCTTTGTGGTTTCCTAGGGGGTTTCATAAGAATTTTGGAGCAGTGGTATGAAAAGCACATATTTCTAGCTAGGCGTGGTGGCTCACGCCTGTAATCCCAGCACTTTGGGAGGCCAAGGCAGGCGGATCACCTGGGGTCAGGAGTTTGAGACCAGCCTGGCCAACATGGTGAAACCTGGTCTCTACTAAAAATGTAAAAAAATTAGCTGGGTGTGGTGGCGGGCGTCTGTAATCCCAGCTACATGGGAGGCTGAGGCATGAGAATTGCTTCAACCCGGGAGGTGGAGGTTGCAGTGAGCTGAGACCATGCCATTGAACTCCAGCCTGGGCAACAAGAACAAAACTCCGTCTCAAAAAAAAAAAAAAAAAAAGAAAGAAAGAAAGAAAAGAAAAGCACATATTTCCAGTAACAGATGCAGGATGTAAAATTGTTGGTTACCCAAATTTGAGATGTTCATGATAACAGAACTTACTGTATAATGTGTGTACAAATACATACGGATATACATTAACTTTCCTCAAAATTACATAATTTCTATCTAACTTAAGCACAAGTAATTTTATTTAGAAGTATAGCTTTCTGGTATTGCAACATAGTTTATTGCCTTTCTCTAAATTGGCTCAAATTTACTTAAGTGCTTGTTCTGTACCCTTAATGGTTATGTTAAAGAATGAAACATCAAGGCATAATCATTTCACTTACCTAATTTATTTGTAGATCATCTTCTATTAATTTTTTGCATTTTTTATTCCAAAGAAACAATGTGCAATATTGCTGACATACATAGAATGCACAGAAATCAAAATAACAAGATGAAGATTGAAAACATCAAATATGCATATGTTTCCCAAATATCTGATGCTATCCAAGGTTTCAGTGTTTAAGTCAAGGTCATAGGCAAGATTCTAATATAAAGCAGCTAAGTTCTTGACCAGAAAGTGGATACTATGGCTGGATCTAGGAAGAGCCCTCATTTTTACCATTTGGAAAATCAATTCCTGTTATGTCTGTTATTATATTTTGTGAACAGGAGTTAGCATTTTTTACTAGACACTAATCTTTGGTGTTTTTTTTTGTTTTTTTTTTTTTACTTTTTAAAATACTGGAATATATAATACTGTGGAACCACAGACACAGTCATAAGCATGCTTTTGGATTCATTAATTCCACAGGATGTCATCACTTTCTAAGACAAAATGAAGCATTTATGTCCATTTTACTGAGACCCAGTTTTTTAATGAATTGTTTGCTCCTAAAGAAATAGTGAATAAAATCACAATCATCAAGGCATAACTTATTTGGAGTTCTAAGCTTTAAATACACAGGAGACCAACCAGATCATCCAGTATGACCTAATTTCCTGACCCTGGTTCCCTCTTGCTGACTTTCCAGACTTGGAAACTGAGTGCAAATTTAAATGAGGAAAGAAAAGAAATCCACTCAAGAGCTGTTAAAAATGTATCTATGCAGTCAATCTATGTACCACTGTGTAATTATAATAACATAAACAACTCCACTATAAGGACATTCACATCAGACCTAATTTCATGCTGAACTATTATAATGCAATTAACAGCCTCATAGTCCTGTTTTAATTAAGCTCTGTTGTGAAATATGCAGCATTTGAACCTGTTCCGGCCTGTTTCGTCTACCATTGAATTACCGTCCTTAACTTGTTTTTCTGCTGAACGATGAATTTCATTTAAGGATTACTGTTCGTGGGTCTGGCAGTTTGTGGAATCTTACAGGTTTTGTGCCTCCAGATGGAGGTCAGCTTCAGCCCCTCAAATGTGTCCTATATGTGTAGTCTCTCGACTCACTTGTCTCAATACATTTATTAACTTATACTGGGCTCTCCCAGAAATGAAGGGGCATGTTTGGCTTAATGAAAGAGATTTTAGATGACAGGAGAGAGACTGATGGAGCTAACTTCAGATTATGTACGGCACCGTAGCTCTCTTCTGGCCTATCATTTTGCAGAAATTCTAAGCGATCTCCACTTTTCCGTGGATGTTAGTCTGCCAAACAGTTTAACCATTACTCACTAGAAAATGGAAAACAAAGACATCTATAGAAAATGCAGTTTATAGAAAAAGCATATCCTGCTTCCTTCTTTTTCTCCCTCACCTACTCTAGGCAAGAAGGCCTGGGTTGTCTGGTATTTGCCTTAGCAGATCTTTCCCTTCCTCTGTTCGAATTGCCTTCATAGCCTGAAATAAAATGAAATGAGAAATGTTATAAGGGAATATTTAAGTTGATCGTCAAATATCATAGGTCAGTTTGCTGAGTAGCTGGTTCCTCAACAGCTAGGTTTCAGGACATAGATCAAAAAATCAAGCAAATGAAGTTGTAGAGACTCATGTTCACCTCCATGAATTGTTCAGAATTGAGCCACGTGACCTAGACAAATGGCGATTTCGTCATCACTCCCTACCTTTGTATCTGTCCTCTCATTAGCCTGTCTTCAGATTTCATCCCTGTTATAAAACATCTCTCTTCCTCTTCCTCTTCTTCTTCTTCCTCCTCCTCCTTCACCTTGCCCTACTTTCTTCACCCTAGGGAGGATTTTTCCAAAGTTTTCAAAACTAACCATCCACAATTGCTTGGGGCTGTCGTTGGCTGTAAGTCAGAATATAAAGCATTTACTTATAGGGTAGGGTGTTTTCATGGCCAACGTGAGAACACTCAGCAGCTAGCTGGAAATATCCTCTTCTGTATGAGCATCTAATTCAGAACCTTAAACCATTTCTAGGCCAGGCGCAGTGGCTCACGCCTGTAATCCCAGCACTTTGGGAGGCCAAGGCAGATGGATCAACTGAGGTCAGAATTTCGAGACCAGCCTGGCCAACATGGTGAAACCCCGTCTCTACTAAAAATATAAAAAATTAGCCAGGTGTGGTGGCAGGCACCTGTAATCCCAGCTACTCGGGAGGCCGAGGCAGGAGAATCACTTGAACCCGGGAGGCAGAGGTTGCAGTGAGTGGAGATTACGCCATTGCACTCCAGCCCGGGCAACAAGAGCAAAACTCTGTCTAAAATAACAAAAAACAAACAAACAAAAAATATTTTAGTGAAGTTGTATGGGTCACTCACTCTAATTTCTCTCTTCCTCTCTCCCCTTTCTTTCCAAAAAAAAAAAAAAAGGTGTGTACTCATACAGCAATATAGTAGGATCTAACCTGGCCCACATACCTTGCTGTTCACAGGTGTTTCTGGTGTTCTGTCCTGTGTTAAGAATTGAAGGCTAGAAATTCTGAAATGACCATAATAGCTTTGGTATTAGACCCTTATGGTTCAAGGAAGGGAGAAAAAAAATGTATTCCAGTACCTTTCCTAGTTAATCTTCAATTCCAAGGACCTTGAGAACCTTCCATGGGACATTAGTAGAACGGAATGTCCAAGGTGATTTGAATGCTGCCTCTATTTCTGCTAAGTTTCCACCCAGACCAAAGATAGGAAAATCTTCCCACAGAGTCTTCCATATGCACACTTAGTAAAGAGAAAATTCAGCACCCAGATCGTGTTCAGACATATCCCCATTCTGCAGCAGCGCATGCGTACACAATAACACACTCTGTGATCAAACATTTTACCACATGGTGTAAGCAAAAATGCGTGGGCTTTAGAGTCAGACCAATATGGGTTCAAATATCAGAGCTGCCTGATTACTGTTGGGTTCTCAGGGGGCTGGTATGTTATACCTCTCTTCCCCACCCCGAGATATTTGACAAAATTAAGAAGACACAGGAACCAGACCAAAGGAAATAAAAATATCAGCCTCATTACCGCAAAGCCTCATTACTGCAAACAGCAAAAGCTGTTTGGAAGATGTGGCTGTAGATCAGCAGCCAAGTGAGCTTGCTACTTTATCACTCATAAGGAAGGAGACTCTTTCTGAAAGGGGCCTGCTCTGGGTAAAATGACATTAGAGATAGGCAAAGAATATAGATACTTCCTGGGGCAGCCTGAGTCCAAAAGAATGAGAGAGAAGGGACAAGGAAAGCTCCTCTGCGTTCTTGTTTCAAATTCGCCAGGGAGAAGAGAAAGTTAAACTTGAGAAGAGAGGCCAGGAAATTAGGGAAACCTGAGCTGCAGGAGTAAACATTACCTCTTAGTAAATATCATCACACAACTGTGTCTTTGAGCAAGTTACTTAACATTTCCGAGTCTTAGCTTCTTTGTCTGTAAAATGGGAATAATAGTACTAACCTGACAGGCTGCATGTACTTAAATTTTTAAAAATGTGTGTGTGTGTGTGTACTACGACTGCTACCTTAGGGCCTGCCACTAAATAATAAATAATGCCACGTCACTTTCTAGTCTATCCCCCACCCTTACCTTTCCTCCTAGATACTACATCAGTCAAAGATGTCTCTGGGCAGAAGGCAATTCAACCCTTTCTCTCCTACAATTAGGAGAGGTTAAAAAGGAGAGGAAGCACTGGGCGCAGTGGCTCATGCCTGTAATCCTAACACTTTGGGAGGCTGAGGCGGGGGTATCACCTGAGGTCAGGAGTTCAAGACCAGCCTGGCCAACTGGGTGGAACCCCATCTCTAGTAAAAATACAAAAATTAGGCGGGTGTGGTGGTGAGCGCCTGTAATCCCAGCTACTCAGGAGGCTGAGGCAGGAGAATTGCTTGAACCGGGAGGCAGAGGTTGCAGTGAGCCGAGACTGCACTATTGCGCTCCAGCCTGGGAGACAACAGTGAGACTTCATCTTAAAAAAAGAAAAAAAAAAAAAGGAGAGGAAGAAGGAAGTACGTAATTCTTAAGTGAATAAGAATTATTGTTAAAAATCTGCTCTGCATAGTTTGCTGCCTGTATTTTCAAAGTCACTCACACTTTTAAAGGAATCAGCTTCTGAAGTGAGAGTTAATGCTTTAGGGACAAATGTGTCCATCTTCCTATTCCTTTAAACATGCAAATGCCACCTAAGGAAGTGGCGATGTGGGTTTGTTCCATGTTACATTTCCAAGATGGGGAGTGAGGCTCCTGGGTCACAAAAAGCTGTCTCCTAACTCCTGTCTCACCAGTGTTTTGTGGAATGAGTGGAGACTCTGGTTCCCCAGCATGCAGCATGCTTGTTCCCATCTCATTTCTTTTATTCTGCTTGGCCTAAAGTTAAACATTTTACATCCAGAGGCTGGGAAATATCAGTGAATGGGCTAACCCTAAGGGAGAGAAGGAGAGGTGTTTGTGATAGCTGGCCTGGTGCTGTGTGCACAGGGAGGGTGGTAAGAGTCCTCAGTTTGGCCAGTCATCATGCACTTCCGGGGGGAGGGTGGTGTTGCTTAATGTCCTCACCAGGCTGTCATGAAGAGTAAGAGTTCATTCTGTAATTTGACTTATGTTACCATGGTTGCTAGTCTTGACATAGTTTAATAAATATCTCCTTTGGCCGGTGCCATGTTGCCTGCCTGTAATCCTACTTGAGCTCAGGAGTTTCAGACCAGCCTGGGCAACACTGATTAGTTTGGGGACCCCATCTCTACAAAGAATACAAAGATTAGCTGGGCATGGTGGCACATGTCTGTGGTTCCAGCTACTTGAGAGGCTGAGGCAGGAGGATCATTTGGGCCCAGGAGGTGGGGGCTGCAGTGAGCCATGATCACACCACTGCACTCCAGTCTGGACAACAGAATGAGATCCTGTCTCAAAATAAAATATCAAAAAAATAAAATAAATTTCTTTTTTAGACATATTCAGTGCGATTTAATCACGGTGCTTCCTCAAACCTTCCCTGCCTGCTTGCTTTAGCCCCATTTCAATGTCATCACTGGCCATTGGTATCTCATGCTGGTTGCCCCTTTTGAGGCGTCTCTGACTCCTACCTCATATCTAGCTAGCATCCTTAACTCTGCTGATTCTATCTCAGAAAAGGAAACCATGGATTTGGTCCCCAATCCAGTTGCCGCTGCCCCAGTGCGGGGTCTCATTATCCACTTTTCATGGAATGCGCTCCAAACTCATCCTTCTGGTCTACATTTCAAGTTGCCTCAGCAAATGACTCAGCACAGCATCCAGGGTCTTCGCAGTACCACTTGACTTTCCAGCCTCATGTCCTTGTCCTCACACGCCTCCTCAGTCCCATCCACTGAACCCTTCATTGGCCCCTGGGCCTGCTGTGCACTTCTGCTTCTCAGTGCCTTTCGGGTGCTCCTCCTCTGCCAGAAGCACCTGTCGCCCTTTTCATACCTATTGAAATCCCACTAAAGTTCTGAGACCCAATTCAAACTTCAACTCCTTGGTAAGATTCCTTCTGCACACTCGTCACAAACTTATTTTAAGTCAAATACACATCAGTTTCTTACTGTGTGTTTTTGGTGGATTGTTAAGCTCCACAAGCAGGTTTACATTGTCTCAAAAACCTCTCATAGGATGGTTCCTCAAAAAACCTTTGTTTTAATCATTTTAGAACTTGATCTTTTCTCTTCAAGCCATTTCAAGATATTTACACTATTTCCCCCGTCTGTCTGAATTTTAATTATACCTTTTCAGCTTCAAAGAAAAAGTCATCAGAATCTTGGGAGTTTATTGTCAATTATGAACTTGATTTAAAGAGTAACTGGCCAGAATTTTCTTTCATATTACTAAGTCTTTCCATATTTCTGAGGACTTAAAGTATTTCTAAGTCTTAGGGGGAGTTAACATGTTTGATATGGGATTTCCACTGCAACACCCGAATGTTTTCTGCCTTAAAAAGAGCCAGTAAGAAAAGAATCTATGAAAACTTTCTCCTGCCTACTTTGGAAACTACTGCCATCTGTGAATATGGAAACTGGAAATTTCAGAAAGCTTCTATATAGCTCAGCAGTTGTAGAAAAAGATAACAAAGATATCTGGAGACCAGACAGCTTATCAGCCTCAAATTTTAGAGTGGTACAGTCTAACCTTCATCATCAATAGTTTAAATAAACAAAAGGATAGGATCTTTGGAACACATTTATAATTCAATTAATATTAATGAAGGCCTCACAGGGTTCACTGTATTATATTAGACAGTGAAATTGTTACCTGAAAAATCCTACAAGAAATTAAAGTCCAGTACATGCAAAAATTGGGATTGCTGTAAAGGAAAAAATAGTGGGTAAACACATGAAATATACAAAAATCCTGCCCCGGTGCACCTCTGTAAAGTGTGTCTTTGATGTATCTTGTCCACTGTTGCAGTGATGCCAGAGACTTAGCACTTAGCACAGCACCAGTAAGTAAAAAAGAACAAAGATTTCTTTCGGATGAGAAAGCACAAACACCCATTCATAAAACCATTGGTAAGCATTTTTTTTTTTTTAATCAACACTGTCATTGTCACAGCCTGCTTGATCTTCCTACTTTGGGTTAATATGGAAGCCAATTACAGCTTCATCTGTGTAGAATTAACTTTATGGAGCACACACCGGGGATTTGTCTGTCTTCACTATTTAGATATATGCCATAAAAATATGCATGGAACGGAGTGCAAGCACTGCAGATGGCAGAGACTTTCAGATTTATTGTAAAATCATTTAAAATCGGTTATGCTCTCGACAGAAGTTAATTAATTTTTTTCTGTTCATTTCTGGGGCTGGGGGGCTGGGTTGGGCGGGGGGGGCTGTGTCTCACTAGGTGGCAGTGTATGATTACATCTGGAAAAGCCATGGCATTAAGTCCAGTGTCTCCAGCTGTGACCTCCAACATCAAAATGAAATTTCTGTGTCTGCACTTGGTCCAGGAGATATTACTTCTCATGTATCTGTATATACCGTTTATCCCAGTGGGTTGCAAGAGCTGTACCGCCATTTTCTGAGCCTCCCCGGTGGGCCATTGTTGAGGTATGTATATGTGAAAATATCTGATGCAAATGCTGGGTATTTTGTAGTGCTTGAATATACATATCCATATATATGTGTGTGTGTGTGGGTGTGTATGTGCGTATGTGTATATGTATACGTGAGCTTCAATATTACCTTACAGACATATCATAACTTACGTTTTTAACATATGGTGGGCTTGAAGATGTGTTTAGTTTTTGCCTAAACAAAGGCACTACATAGAAAAAAAAGTTTCTGTGCATAACTATGTCCAAGAGAGGCAAGAAACAAATCAAGTAGAATAACTGAGGATTCTGACTGCAATAACTTTTACTCAATGTTTGTAAACATTAGCAGGTTGGTGAATAACAGTTCTCGGAGTTCATGAACACCTCCATGCCTCAGGAATTGCACGGTCTTTCCCTTAAGTGATCTCGCACAAAATAAATCAGATGGTAGCATTTCATTTTGTTTTCCCTGTGAGAAAAATCTTTAAAAATAAAGAAATGTGCCCCATCCCTAAATCTTTAAAAACATTTTCAAGTAGCATTTGGCAAAGATCTTAACGTTATGCTTTCTCCTAAAAAGTCAGGATCTTTCAGTGGGCCGACTTTGAGTTTTTTAAAACTCTTTCACATTCCATTATATTCTCCGAATCCAAATTCATGGTCTGTCCCATTAGCATCACCTTTGATGAATCGTGAATTCTGAAGGAGTGTTATTATTTGGTGGAAATAAAGAGTAGTGGAGAACGAAAATAAAGATACATACAGCATTTGGTTCCCTAGTCCTGCTGGCATACAAACATCACTTCACAGTGGCACGATGCTGGTTGATTATAATTGGAAGAATATTTGAATATTCTATGGAATTTTAGAATATTGAAATTCTAATGTTCTCAGCACATTTTCTCTTTTGAACTTTAGCCATTGTTGTTTTTGTTACTAAGTTGATGAAAGTGTGTCCTCCTAAAACAGCCTTTTCGATATAACCTTCAAGCGATTTCAAACTGTTCAGCGCCCAGTCTTGCGGATTGGGAGTTTCTTCCTCCTGCTGTCCCAGCCCACAACATTGCTTGGGTACTTGAGTGAGCCACATGGACATCTACTCGGAAACGATTTCCCATCAGCTGGCTCTCCTCTCCCCCTGACCGAGGTGTAGTATGAGAGGGAATTGCCTATATTGTACCAAAGCAGCAGGGAGGCAGATGATGACAGTATCCAATGTAAGACTTTGGCAGTTTGGGTCTCAGGCTGCTATTGCCACTTTTGCATATAATCCTTTTCAGATTTCTGAAACATTTGCTTAAGAAATCTCTTTGCAGGACAAAACTGCCAAGGATGAATCTTTAAACGAGTTTGCATAGGCTTGTGCTCAAATGTGTGTGTACACCACGCACGGAAATAACACGAAAAGAAGAGACAGCAGGGTGATCTGCCCTTCTGCTACAAAATATCTTGTAGATCCCAGAGCCTTGGGGCCTGAATAGAAAGCCCAGGTGTAAGGCAGTTGCAGTCCCCTGAACAGAGCGATCACCACCACCCTTCGATTGGCTCACTTCTTCATTTGCTCCATAACCTTGGCTAAGTCGTTTCCCACTGCTCTGCCTATTTCCTTATCTGTGAAACTGGGTTATGAATACTCATACTACCTGGCTCATAGGGATTTGGGGCAGATTAATGAGATAACATCTGCAAAGTACTTTTAGCTCTTAAAAAAAAGGTGCAATAAAGATTGCAAAGTATTACGAATCGTGCACAATTAAATCCACTGAACTTGTAAATATTTTTTCAAGTACTAATAGTAACATTATGCTAAAAATAAAATAAACTCTCTTCTGGAAGAACTGAGCAGTGGGGCAACAGGTGTTATTGACCCGTCTGACTCTTTTATTGCGTGTGTTTTCCACACCATTGCCTTATATGATGGTAATGGTGGAAGAACAGCTGGACATTGGTAGGAGCCTGTGCCCAACTGAAATTTCGGCAGGTATTAAACTGGCTTTACTTTATCTGTCCCCTGCTCTATGAAACCTCTGAAGTGTACTTTCAAATTGATGTAACCGGTTTGTTCCGTCTCTAGCACTTATCACAATATTATATTTTATTCTTTAGCCTTTCCAAATTTGTTTCCAGTGTTAAATTGTGTCTCTTAGAGGGCAGGAGCCATAAAACAATACCAGTCCCAGAACAAATTGAGAATTAGATGAATTTTCTTCCAGGTATCTCTCTGGCTATTCAACACTCTTCCTACTTTCCTTTTGCCCTTTCTTAAGCTCTGAGAGGTTCTGCCAGGCTTATTCATGGGCTTTCGAGCTACAAAACTTAACATTGGAAGGGGTTTGAAACTGGTCTTTTGCAGCCTCAGTGAGAAACAAAACTCATTGTGTTATCTTTCCCAAAATGTGTGCGTTGTAAAGAAATATCGAATACCAGCACATGGGTAGATTGTTTTCTGGATTAAAGAAATATCCCTTAATTTTTTTAAATGATGGTTTATAAGCAGTCACCTACTTGCCCAAAAGTTAACTTCAATCGTTGAATTTCCCTTCTCTGTACTTTGTATGTAGTTGGTGCTCAAAGATATCTATTGAATTGCATTGAATTTCGGGATTCCAATTTATGCTACATGATAGACACCAGGAGATATTTACCATCAATGCTACAGTGAATTAAGGGACCTAGAATTAGGAAATGACTTAGACTCATTTAAAAATACCTCTAAGACTGATGCCATATTTTGGTAGGATATTCTGATAATGGAAGAAATAGGTAGCTGTGTCTGGGCCTAGTTTCTTTACAAATTAGATATGGCAACAAATATGAAACAAAAATGAATGAGGTTTTGCTTCACCCTTATAACCTGAACTCTATTCTTGAAGGCTTTATGGTGGTTTTTAAATAGGGTACCTAGTTCTCTAAGTTCCTTTTGCATTTAACACAGCTCCGACTTGGAACTAGAGTGATTTTTAAGCCTTTCCTAATTCTGATATGAAATATAGGTCATATATTCACATTTTCTTTTTTTTCATCAGTAAACACCTAGCATTGTGGATTTGAAGCAAATTATTTTCAAGTTTAATTTGTGTAGACAGCTATGCTTTTGGAAAAGAATAATTCCTGCATGAAAGAGGTCAGATTTCGTGTGTCTGAAACAGAAATTACATTACAAGCAATATTTCCTATAGATATGTGTTCATACTGTTTTTCATCCAGGCTTGTGACCCAAGAAGATACAGCTCTTACCATGTTCTACATATTTTGCTTTGTAAAAATCCCCTCCACCGTTTGTCAGAGATGGTCGTTGGACGGCCAAGCTGCGAGCGCCTCTCTTTAATTCTATTTTTATCAGCCTTTCTGGGCTCCATGGATTCCAGCTCCTCTCCACAGAGCAATGCTTTGTCTCTTTGTTCCATAGGTAGTGTTATCTTGAGGTATTTTGTAAGAACAAAGTTATCCTCAAGTTTTTAGTGCTACAAAACCTAGAAACCCAGGCAAGATTGGTGCAGATTCATCAAGTCACAAATAAGCTTCCCAATCCCAGGGTATCAGTCGCAATTAAGAAAGTCCTTGGAGCATTAGTTGGGGTGGAATGGGAAAACGGTTTTTGTCATTAGAGGCAGTGTCGCCTGGTGGTCTGAGCGGAGAACTGGGAGTCAGGAACCGAGCGATCTAACGCAGGCTCTGCGAAGCCCTCCTCCGCGGCTTTAGGCAAGCAGCTGCGTCTCAGGAGACCAGGCTCACCTACTTTGAATCTCCCATTTGAAGCACTCCTTACCCACGGCCAGGGGATACACAGCAGGAAGCCTCATTCCTTGTCTGCAAAATTAGAATATTAATACTTGCCTAAATAACAGATTAACCAATTAGTGATTGTTAAGTGCTTGGCTGATAGAAAGCAGCAGGAGAAGAAAGGAGAAAAGAAAAAACCGAAACACAATTTTATTCTTAGATGGGTTTTACTCCTCTGTGGATTTTCCTACTGCCCATGCAGTCAAGTGACCACACAGTGCAAAGGGCAGGTGTAGAGAGACTGGACCTTAACTTTATTTCTCTCAAGATAGCAGATGAAACTGACTATCCTGCAAGGCTGCGTGAAGCTTTGAATAAATAGAGAAACGGAAACCACACTTTGTCCTTGAATCGATGAATTGCAGGGCAAGACCTCGTGACGAATAACTGAGAATGTTTTAGCTTTCACTATTCTATTTTGATTTCTTACAGAAGAGATAATTCAGTGTATTTGGAACTTCCCATATCTATATTTTACAGTGACCAATTGCAGTGCATATGTGTGCGTGAAAGAGAAAGAGTTAAGATTGAGAGGAAGAAGTTGTGCAATAAGATAGAAGAGAAATCAATAGAAAAATCCAGAAAAATTGGGGCCTATGGATAACATTCATCTAATTAATTTAAATTGTTAACGATATCTTATATTTTTAGGGAGAAAATGACCCCATCAATTTTTCCTTTTGTTCAAAGTCATTGCACGTGGGAAAGAAAAAAGCCATCCTTGTGCTTCCCACTGTGCATAGTTTTAGGCTGCTCTGGATTTAATATTGGAATGAATTTATTTATACAAAATAGAAGAAAGGCACATTTTCATTCACCAAATCTAGAGCACTTGGTATTTTGTGCACAACACCTGCAAAGGAAGATTCAGTATGTCCTTTGGGTACATTTGCTCTCATGATAATATCAAAAATGCACATTAAGATAAAAAAGTAATAACAATGATTCTGGATTTGCATAAAATATTGCAAAAAATGTTAAGCATACCAATATGCTTTATTTCTGATTTTCAAATTCAAACTTCATAGTTGCTACTTCTATTTTTTAAAAAATAAGGTCCTGATACTATTTTGCCTCTTCCTTTCGCTAAGAATGATTGATGGGCTATTTTAACTAAATTGTAAAAGATCAGCATTTTGCTATATCTGAAACTTAGATCTTATTATAAGCAACATGTAAAAAAAAAGAATACAAAAGCAAAGTAGAATTCCATTATCAGACTGGTATTAGAATATAATGTCACTTGTAAGACAATTTTCTGTCACACCCTCATGAAAAGTCTTAGACATATTTACTAATCATTTACATATATACACAGGCATTTAGCTCCCTTTAAAAATTAATTGACAATATAATTATTCCCATATGCATGTGTCAAAAGAAGTGATTTTTCGTCCATTATAACTGGGTCAGTGCAACTCGCTGTGAAATGGTTAGTTTTTCACAAAAACGAGGCAAGAAGACTCTCACCTCAGGCTTCGTTCATCATTTTATTGGTATTATTGGTAACCTGAAAAGGAAAAATCACAGTTTTGTTTGTTTCAAAACCTAGCACACTGTAAATTTTAAATGACTACATTAGATTTCAGACACATTTTTTGTAAATGCAACTATTTGCTTTTAAAAGCTATTTTAATAATAAGGTCAAAAATATTAACTTTTAGTGACTACATGAATTTTACTATAGCTATGTTTGGTTTCCTTAGAAAATCATGACTTTTTTTATCCCATTTACTGTAATTTAAGATGTTAGAAATATCTTAGAGATTCTACAGGCCTTTACTATAAAAAGCACTACGGTTCAATCTTACAAAATATTAAATTTATCTATACTTCATTTACATTATCTTTTGAGGTAATCAATCATTAATAATTCCAGCTTTGTATGGGTCTCATATTTTTAATTTACATATTTATGAAAAAGAATAATAAGATACATATTTTTAAAAATATTCTTACATATAAAATAATTTTTGGCTTTTTAGATTTCCTTTAAATCCCTGAATAATTAGGACTTCTGAAAGCTGTAGAAAAGAATTGTTCTATTATTGTATTCATGTGTCCATTAGAAATAAAGTATGTATCATATATTGAATAAGAAAACTTTTCTTGGATTCTAAATCATAAGAAATGTTTTAAAAGTTATAAATGCAAAGAAGCAGTCAAAATTTAACATATGAATTATAATACATGGTTAAATGTCTAACATAAACATTGTAGAAATGAAGAATGGAATCTTTATTGTATAATTGATAAAGATTGAATGTTTTTACTTGAATAAAGGTATGTTCACTTTTAATTCTCTATATTTTTCCGTTATTGAATTGGATCTCAGAAAAGACATCTTGAAAGGTGACCTTCTAAATGTGAAAAAATATTTTCATGCTTTTTAAATTTATTTATCTTAATATTTGGAAATGTTTTGAGTATTTACATTATGAATATATTTTAAATCCATGCATCCAAAAGGCAATGCTTGAGATGAGCATTTTCAGAATATGTGATTTTTATCTTGACTCCATTTGACAAGACTGCCTAATACTGGTGTCTAATAAGGTAGAAAATAATTTGCTCATCAAAAAAAGCAAAACGAAAAGCGATATTATATATATGTATGTATATATATCTACACATATGTAGATATAAAAAGATATGATTATGTTTAGGGTTATGATAAAGTATCATAATGGAAATACGAAAATATTTTGGTGCATTTTGGAATTCTGTTAATCTGAGAACTATCTATCTACTAATATAGTGATTGTTCTCTTTTAAATTCGTAGATAATATTAGTTTCTCCATTATAGTCTGTGGAACAAATTATTCCATAATTACTTGAAACAATTATTTTAAAATAATATTATAAAACAATGTAAAAAATCCAGGTGCTTAGCATCAGTTATTTAAAAATATTTGTTTCCTATAAATTATTTTTAATCCCACTTACATTTTCTGAAACCCAAACATGAAATCATAAAGTTTATTTTATGTGCAAAATTGCATATAGTATGCTGAGTGACACTTAAAAGGAATGAAACAGTAACAGTAGCTTATTTTCTGAAGCAATCTTGACACTAATGCTAAATTACAACTTGAAAACATCTAGCATTTTTACCTTTATGAGAAAAGGCTTTTTACATATTTAACATAATTCTAGGGAAAATAAACTAGAATTACGTATAAAGATATGTACACGGTAACCAAAGGGCATTTATATTCCCCTGTAGAATACTTAACAATGATTTTATTGCCATTTTGTGTCATTTTCTAAAGGATATAAAATACAGCCAGTAAACAAACTAGACTTTAGATTTGAGCTGACAGCTGTTCTTTCAGAAGCAATATTCAGATATTTAATCTTAAGAACAATGAATAGTTTGCAACCAAGTAAAGTATACTTTTGCAAAAATGGAAGGACTGTGTGCTGTGGCTTATAATTTTCACAGCTGTAATGATCAACAGAGCCACCACCACTGACACCCAGGATCCCTATATTCCAGGGAATAAATCCCGACGTCAGCTCTGAGTTCAATTAACCCCTCAAGGAAATTAACCTATGTGCTTTACTTTCTCAAATTGAAAACATCCTTTCTCTAAAATGATGATGATTCAACCTATAACTTATACAGTGTCGTATTATTTCTAGTACTATTTTTGAAATCTATAGTTTTAATCAGGTGTAGCAATCTGAATTTCATTGAGGGACTCTTCCACTTCACTTCCGAATCATCATGAGTTGCATCAGGCCTCCAAATGTTGATGTCTTGCTGCAGTCAGTGAATTAGTGCTATGAATACATACATCTTAGTGTTAAGTGGGCAAATGAAATCAAAATTTACTACCAGAATTCTGTTTCTACTTTATTTTTTCTCCTTATCTCCCTAACCATATTTATAAAGGCCTTTCACTGAAACTTTATGAATATTGTGTATTTTCGGCAGCTAGATTTGACCCATCCCACCAGCTCAATGATAAATAAATTTCATTTTTCCAATTTGACGCTTGAGGAGATACCTACCCTTATTAGCAACCAATTAACTATCTCTTTCTTAAGGCCTGTTTTAGCTAGAAAATTTCTTAAGAAATCCAGATGCTTCTTTACATCAAAGAGGACCAGTCCTGCTTCAAACACAAGACGAGTTTATGTGAGCTATTGCCTCCGCCGCCATGGGTGTCACCATTGAGCACGGCCTTGGCATGGGCTGAAAGATACTTGTTGGTCTCTGCTGAGATTATTTTCCAATCACACTGTCTGGCAGTGACACAGCAGTGTTTCAAGCTTGTATTCTATCAGTTCACAATCATAAGTCCCTAACACCACCGTGGTGAGGCCCTGAATGGCTAATCAAGACCTCAGTGGCTTCAGCCTCAGCCACAGAGAGTGCCAGATATAGTTTTCCTCCAAAAAAGTTGATTCAGAGTTTTTGTCCGTTTTTGTTGTTGTTGTTGCTGTTATGGAGAGATAGAATTTGGAGTTCTTTCCTCTGCAGTTTTCATTAATACCCTATATTACTTCTCAGAGGTAGATTCTGACAGTGAAATTACTAGCTTTAAGAGTATGAGAATTTAAAAGGATGTTTATATGTATGTGTATGTCATATCTGCTACATCTATTTGTATCTGTGTGTATCTGAATTGCCCTCCTGAAATATGAACAAAGGTATAACCAAAACTATAGTGAATGGAAAGCTTACCCGATAATTTGATAGTCTTTTTGGCTAAGTCACACAAACCAAACTATACTTCTATGACGTAATGGGATAATGCTATATTGAAAATATGAAACCACATGGATATCATAATTTCATTGTCCTTTTCTACCTTTGAAAGAGGCTACATGACTATGTTTGTTTTTTGTTTATTTTCTAAGCATCCGCATTTAAATACAAGTTTGTCATAAGATCTCAGTCATTAGTAATATTCGTTTTCTAGTCACATTTCTTCCCATTAATCAGTAATATCCGTAAAACAAAATAAGTATGACTACAAGTATGTTGTTTGTGTATTTTTAGCACACATCGCTTAAATGACTACACAAATTAATACAAATTTAAAATGTTCTAAGATTTCTTTATAATCACATTGTAGTGATTAGAAAATGAACTTTTTCACACAGAGTTAACTTAGAAATGACAATCTGCTGGGTGTAGTGGCTCACGCCTGCATCCCCAGCACTTCGGGAGAGTGAGGAGGGTGGATTGCTCAAGCCCGGGAGTTCAAGACCAACCTGGGCAACATCCCACCTCTACAATAAATAAAAATATTAGCTAGGCCTGTTGGTGCATGCCCGTAGTCCAGCTACTTGGGAGGCTGAGGTGGGAGGATCACCTGAGCCTGGGGAGGTCGAGGCTGCAGTGAGCTGTGATTGTGCTGCACCCCAGCCTGGGTGACAGAGCAAGACCCTGTTTCAAAATTTTAAAAAAGAAATGACAATTAATAAGTTTCTTTAGGAATTACAATTGAGGGTAGTTATGTGTTTATTTCATCTTCCCCAAACCTATCAGGCCAAATTTGCTAATTTGATGTATACCACGTATACATACAAATCATTTTTTACAAGTAGATTTTTGATACATTATGGTGGCAGCTGTGATGAGGACAAGGGGAATAGTTATAGGTGTGGGAGCAAGTTAGGAAAATCAGAGTAACCTGGAAGGCTGTGTGCTTCTGGTCCCTGTCCCTGCTGATGTATAACCACACAAAAAAATGATTCCAGGTAATTCGTCCAGATGAGAATTGGAAAGTTTGTGAAATCTCCAGCAAACAAAACCACTCTTGCTCCTGCTTCCTTCTTACCCAAGCACTGTAGACTCTTTAAAGAATTTGTATTAATAAAGAAGTACTATTGAGTGAGGAGACATCCCAACAGTTTGTTTTCTAGACAATAAAGTGATGATGAAGGTTGTTACTCTGAATCTAATTCTCAACAAAAAAGAAAGACCGTAAATGACAAAAAACTGAGGAGAAAGTGACCTTCTCATTGTGGAACTCCCGGTAAAGGCTGAGTGCCCTTTCATTTAATATTCGCAAGGGCATTTCAGAAGTTCAGAGAACTGGCATGATGGATCTGAAAGGGAAGGCATATCAAGAGCCTTGGAAAACGCTCTAGAATTGTAACTCTGGCTTGCATTATTAGATAGTCTTGATAAGAAAGAAGAGAAGGCATCTAAATAAATGCCATGGTGCACAGAATGTTTCCCAACAAACTTGAGTTTTAAAAGATCACATACCAAGAAATAGAGAGGTGTGTAATAAAGAATAAATGCAAAAGATAGTTAATAAGAATGACAGGCACGCCTGGAATTCCAGCACTTCGGGAGGCTGAGGTGGGCAGATCGCTTGGGCCTAGAAGTTTGAGACCAGCCTGGGCAACATAGCAAGACCCTATCTCTACAAAAAATTAGTCAGGCATGGTGGCACCTGCCTGTAGTCCCAGCTATTGTGGAGGCTGAGATGGGAGGATTGTTTAAGCCCAGGAGGCAGAAGTGGCAATGAATGGATATCGTGCCACTGCACTCCAGCCTGGGTGACAGAGCCAGACCCTGTCTCAAATTTAAAAAAAAAAAAAAAAAGAAGAATGACAGGGAAGCCAGTAATGGAAAAGGACTTCACAATTTCAAGTACCATAATGTACTATCGATCCTTGTCCAAGGATAGATAAATTTTCCTCAACATTAATTAGTTGTATATATCAAACACCTAATGTATTTCTGCATAATCACAAAGGATATTAAGGATATTTATTAAGTCATATAAATAGGAAGTACTGTAGCTATTCTGATGGGATTTTGACTCAAGAGTTAAAAAAAAATTATCAAATCTCTTCTCTCTTTTTTTCATCTACATTGGCTCGTACTTGAGAATGTTTGCTTCATAAAATGACATTGATCCAGGCTTTTATGATTCCTCCTACTCACTATCCTGGAAGATTTTCTTTTCCTGGTATTTCCATCAGTACCCTTTTTCCCCATTTGCTCACCCTGGAGAGAGGCTTTATGATTGGCTGGGCTTGAAGATTTATAGTCTCATCAGGAGATGGAAGAGTAGCTCTAGTTCTGCACATATACCCCAGACCTTGAAGTATAATTAAAAAAAAAAAAAGAAAGAAAGTAAGAGAAAAAAGGGCTTCTGCAACCCAAAAAAAGAAAAAAAGTCATGTCAGGTGAGCACATGTCCCCTTTGCAATCCAGAGAAATACATTCCATCTGCCAATGTTCACATAGATGTGGCTCCTGCCTTTGTCATCTGAATGGCCTTTGGTACAAGAGGTCTTAAATTCTGGTGGAAAATAATCGTTCAGCAGAATGCTTGGAAATGTTAGATACCTTCAAGATGTAGGAGAGGCGTATGAAGTCAGTGAAATTGGTGATTATTCTAAACAGTCCAGGAATAAACCCAAACTGTGTGTGACAAGGGAAGCAGGATGTTGGCATGGCTGTTAGTTGTGCTTGAGTATAATTAGTCTTGTATATACAGAGAGCTTCCTTAGGGACAATGAGTGCCTACTGAAAGGAATGTTATTCCTTATTTTCCCCAGACAGTTTTTTATTTCTATGCATTTAATCAAACAATAGTTATTCAAGGCAAAAAAGAAAATTACAGTCTTGTTTTTGATTTTAGATTTCAGTAGAATTAGAAAAAAAACTTTTCAAACATATTTGAATTGTTAATTACAATCCTATTTTCTATACTACTAAATATATTTATACAAATATTACGATATTGGATAGAGTTGCTGTAAAATTATTGGAAATGTCGGAAATGAAACTCAACCATAAAAATCTAAATAATAAGCTTCTGTTATACTGTGGAATTAGAATAATTACGAGGCATTTCAGGGGACTTCCAAGCTACAATTCCAATAGAAAAATAGGAAAGAATTAACAGTTGTGGTTTATTCCACCTAAATATTTCTTTGAAACATGGTTGATAAATATATGGCCATTTGTCACCACTTTTCAGGTGTTTGGTGATATCAGTGGCTTAAAGCTTGTCCACAGTGAAGTGATCACAGCTATTCAGGAGCATATAAGCAAAATGGACAGCATCCTGGGAGACTCGTTTGACATTTAATTGAGAGACATGAAAAGAACCCGTTAAAATAAAAAGGTATTTATTTGCTGATTAAATATTTAACTCATTACTATAAATGAATGCATCGACTATGAAGGAGCCACCAAGTGCTACCTCATTCTTCTTGTTTTTCTAATGCTCCATGTTGCACAAGTCATGGTGAGAAGACTAAGTTCAACTTCCTTTTCAACCCTACTGCCTTGTAATATGTAGTTGACTAAAAGTCAATAATGGGTATTGGAAAGAACACCTAGAAGTCAAGTTCATTGCAAACATGTTTTCAGAGAGAGGAGAAACCATCTTAACCTTTGGTAGCTTAGAGAGCACTATTTGGCTACTCTGGAAGTTGAAGAGGGACAGGACGCCATTTTTAACATTGTTTGACAGTGGTATTCTTTCATGAAGAGGAAAATAGAGGAATGGCTAAAAAACGGTAAGGTCAAGTCTAAATAAATCCCCCCTCCTCTTCATTTAGCTTAAAAATTTCACTTTTTTTTCCTAGAAGGAACTTAAAGAAAAATGGAAGAATTAAATAAGAACGACCAAAAATCAGGTTATTTAGATGAGTTCATTTGTGTAGTTTAACTTTTGTATTCCAAGATAACAACCACCAAGCCCAAACTGGCTGGCTCAGATTTGGGCTGCTCCAAATCACAGTTCTTTCTAAAGGGTTCAAAGTAGCACAGCTCCCTTTCTGGTCCTCATATAATCTCTTTCCTTTCCCCTTTACTCACTTGCTTTCCTCTCTGTCAACTGAAGATTAGGTATCAGATGTATAATCACAAAGTGACAATGAACCATAAGAGGGTTGAATGGTCGTAAAAGGTCCAGCATCATTAAGAATCTTTTGTCCACTGTATAGGGGACATCTCAGCTCCCTGACCTTCCTCCGCACGTTTAAGGAAGGATGAGAAGTGTTTTTTTAGCCGTATCTCTCAAACAGAAGGCAGTGCTTATTAGAAGGGTCAAAATAGATATCAATAACGAGAGAACATGTGAACGCATCCAATCCTAGTGGTTTTTCAATTCCCAGCTTTAGTCATTGTCTAACTACTGTGATATTGTCAGTGTAACATAAGAAGTTTGCATTAAAGATTACACAATGTGTTCCCTCTGTTGGCAGAAATTATCAAACATATATACTATCAACACGTTTTATCCTCTATGGCTATTATTGAAGAGCAATCAACATACATTAGTGTCCCTGTCAACAGATTTTAACTTTACGGAAACTGATAAATATTCCAAACATGTTATAATAGTTTTAATTATCGGCCGGACATGGTGGCTCACACCTGTAATCCCAGCACTTTGGGAGGCCAAGGCGGGCGGATCACAAGGTCAGGAGATCAAGATCATCCTGGCTAACATGGTGAAACCCCGTTTCTACTAAAAATACAACAAATTGGCCCAGCGTGGTGGCAGGCGCCTGTAGTCCCAGCAACTCGGGAGGCTGAGGCAGGAGAATCGCTTGAACTTGGGAGGCAGAGGTTGCAGTGAGCCGAGATCACACCAGCCTGGGCGAGACTCCGTCTCAAAAAAAAAAAAAAAGTTTAATTTATCACACCTGCTCACCTCAGACAACTAGAATCTTCCTTCAGATACTTAAAAGTTACTATCACCGACTTCCTTCTTTCCTCCCCTCCAATCTTGAAAATATTAATACTTATATCTGTGCTCACTATATATTTACCTCCACTTTTACTTAACAGATTTATTAAGTAAAACTAATTACATACTTTTGTTTCCCATTACAGCGTGAGTTACCTGTTAACAGGTAACTTTTAAAATGTATCTTCCCATTAGCAGAACTTGGAATAGTGCTTGGTACTATAGGGGAGCTTGGTAAACATTTGATGTCAGAAAGATGGCATGAAGGAGGCATAACGATAGCATTAGGGCCGGTTCTTTTTTTTTTTTTTTTTTTTTTTTGAGACGGAGTCTTTCTCTGTCCCCCAGGCTGGAGTGCAGTGGCTCGATCTCATATCTCGGCTCACTGCAAGCTCCACCTCTCAGATTCACGCCATTCTCCTGCCTCAGCCTCCCGAGTAGCTGGGATTACAGGCACCCACCACCACGCCTGGCTAATTTTTTGTATTTTTAGTAGAGACGGGGTTCCACCGTGTTAGCCAGGATGGTCTCGATCTCCTGACCTCGTGATCCACCCACCTCGGCCTCCCAAAGTGCTGGGATTACAGGCTTGAGCCCCCGCACCCGGCCAGGGCCGGTTCTTTATTCTGCTCTTATTTACAGTAGAAATAAGTCCACACAAAGAAACCAAGAAAAAATGGGACTAGATATATTAAAACAAATTATCTGATAGACCTGTATCAGCACAAAATACCCTGAGAAGGAACAAATGTATATATAGAAGTAGATTTCTGCATCTTACGCTGTGTTTCACTAAATTATTAAATCAAGTCAATAAATCAAAAGTACTATAGTAAATTTTTAGCTGCCGTTTGCTTAACTGAATTAATTATCTGCCAATTTTGCAGGTCTGTCATTTCTATTTATAATTTCCTCACTAAAATTTAAGGCCTACGAAGGCAGGGATCATTGTCTAAATTTAATGTTACCTCCCCAGTTCCTAATACTGTACTGAATTAATAAGTGCTCAGTATATTTTTGTTGAATGAAAGAATAAACTGATATGTCACATTTCACTTAAATTTATGTTTAATGTGCTAAATGAATGAATTGAATGAGCAATGCAGAAATCAGCAATCAGTCCATTGATACTTTTCCTTTTGCGGGCTTCCTTTAGGAAATTGGTGGCCCCAGTGGAAGGATGAGTAAAGAAAAGCAATATTTTCTGCACCTGAAGAATGCCCATGGCCACAGTATATTTTCTAATCCGAGGCATCTTCTACTACATTATTGCAAAGCTTGAGTTCAATATTCTAAAATAGAAGTCTGCAGAGTTTATTTTGTTACTGTTATTGATTTTCTATATTTGTTTTCCCTGCCATTGAACTTCTCTCACTGGGCACTACGTACTAAGTAACAGGTTCAACACTCGAGTTTGTCTTAATCTTTTATAACAATGTATGTACACATAGGTGTTTGGTGTGTAGAAATTTACTGACCTGTGTTTTCATGAATTCTCTCTTTTTGTTAAAAAGTACCATTCCGAGGTTCAGCGCTCAGTATTATCACCCAGTTCAGTGTTGAAATAAGATTTGACACAATATACACCTGAAGTAAACACTATGTACTGGCATTGAAAGAATCTATTTAATTTAGACTTTTTTGATGTACATGTATGCTTAGTTTCTTAAGAAAAATAGAGACAGATAAAAGAATCTTTATTCTTATAGTCAATTTCTCTCATTTTCTGTGACTCTTTATGGACCGCGAGTAATAATTCCATGGATAAGGAGAGATGGGTATGGTCTTTGCAAACAGCTTCTCTGTGAGAACGGAGTTCTAATGGAAGAGGCATCGGTGCAATGTCCCATTAGGAGAGTGCATGTGTTTACGCACAGTGCAAAGTATTATTTCAAAATTCAGAACAGGTTTCTGACGGACTACATATCTGTGAATTTAGTCACCAGTCTTTTTCAGTCTATTGAGGATAATTTATAACACTAATAATTATTTTTAAGGCCTCTATTAGTAAAACAATATCAAAAAACTTATGTGTATATTCTCAGTGATTTCACTGGTAACTTCATCTCTAGTATTATAGTTGGTTGCTAATTGACTTGTGTCATTCACACTGACATTGTTGTTCCTACAGAGTAATATACAGTAGAAAATATGATTGTATTTGAAAGGTGTAAATAAAAAACCTTTTAATAGATTATTTTTGCTAGTACCTACTGTGTTCTTATTGTCTAAATAAATTATCCATTTGGAATGCAATTCTATTAAGGATAAAAATATAAATACGAAGAAATTAAAATTTTAAATGCTTGCTATAAATTCAAAAGTGAGATCTAGTAAATATTTCTTGTGTTAAGTTCAGTGACAACAGATTATTTTAAGTGTCAGTTAAGCAAGTGGATGAAAAATGAGTGATTTTCATCCTTCAGTTAAGTATGGTGCTAAGTGGTATGTTGCTAGCATTAAAAGCAAATTACTTATCACTTCAATAATCACAGCATGAGAACATTCTATTGGAAGCTGTATTTCCAGTCTATCCGGGTCCTCAGTTTTATTAAATAAATCAACTGATAATGCTTGGATAAGCAGAAGGAAAAGCTTTTATGGCACTGTGGCATTTCTGTTTTATAAGTGCTTATTCAAGATGTCTCCAAAATGGTCTTTCCTATATATTTTAGTCACCAACAATGCATACACACACGCGCACGTGCTCTATATACATATACACATGTTTACACATACATATACACATATATACACACTATATATATATATACACACACACACACACACACACACACACACCCATGCACATATATAAGCATGTACATACTCACAAGTTCTTTGGGTCCGGCCAGCCATCTATATGAAGCACAAATCTGTTTCACTACATCACTTCTAGTTGGCCACCTAGCTCAATCTTAATCACCTCTAGAGATGGGAAAAATTGTCCTTTCAAATGAGAACTCTTACAACTGGGGAATTCTTCCAATAGTTTGAAAATACCTACTACCAATTTGGAGATTCTTCTAAGAACTTGCTTAGTATAACAGTGAAGAGTCTGACAAATAATAAGTCGTAAATAGCTGGTGATTGAGTGAAATAAGGTAAACCTAATCTTTTTTAAAAACACATTTTTTTCTTTGAATACAGTGCATTTTACATAGATTTTCTCTTTTGTCACTGGTGAGGAGTTAGGGGATGGGGAGAAGAGATATACTCAGGGTTGAAGTAGGTGATGCTAGGTTCTGCCTCTAGGGATCCAGAAAAAGTTCCTTTACTTCACACAAAAAAGTATTGTTTTCTTACATACTCTACCAGTGCCTGAAATGCTTTAAATAGGACCAGATATATATAATATGCACTGATACACTGGTCTGTGGCATGAACACTGGGATCTGCTGAATGGAGAATTTGCTTGATCTTGGACATTTGATAGATGAGAATGGAAAGGCTGTTCTCTTATTGATTCCTTAATTTATTGAGACCTTGGAAGGAGCAGAAATTCTCTCCTAAAATGGTATAAATTCCTCAAGGATAAACACCCCAATGTCTGGGTCAAGCTAGGAGCTCAGGAATTGTATGATAAATAGGTGAATAAATGAATAAAGAAATGAATAAGATAGTACAGCACAGTGATTAAGATCTGGGGCTCCGGAGTTAGATCTAGGATAAAATCCTGCCCTATAGCTTAGTAATTATGTGACTCATACAAGTTACTCAACCTTACTGAAAGACCTCAAGTGGTATTTGCTAATCCAGTGATGTAATTAGGCATGTATACCTGGTTCAAGAGTGCACAATTGGAGCGTATGTCTGAATAGCTGATGTACTCTGTCCACTCCACCCCAGGAGAAAGACTATCTGACACTAGAGCTCACCTGGTCCCATGTTGACCACACGGAATGTGAGAGCTCCACAGTCAGGAAGGGGATTTATAGGGGGCTTAAAAACTGTGCACCAGGGTTCACAGATCATTATGAGTGAATGCACCAAGTGTTCTTTCTCTTTAAAGCTGACTTGATACTTTCAGTTCAGTCTTTCTGTTAATGGATTTCGTTGCCCTGATTTTGTTGTTCCACTAATTCTATACTCAATGTGAGAAGGTAGCCTCATTTTCTCAATTGTCTCCATGAAAGTATCTGAAGTAGTTGCACCCAATCACTCCAGTGGGGTTTTACCAGTGTCCATTTCACGGGGTGGTTGTGAGGAATACCATGAAGGATGAAAGAAATTTGTTAGCTACTGTGATTAGCTAGGCAAATTAATGAGCTTAAGAAGAAAAAATAAAGAATAAAAAGGAAGAGAGTAGTAGGGAAGAAAAAATGATGGAAGGATGGAAATGAAGAAAAAAAACAGAGGAAAGAAATAATATATTTGTATAAGTAAGATGATGATGATGATGATGATGATGATTGAGACGGAGTCTCACTGTGATGCCTATGCTGGAGTGCAGTGGCACAATCTTGGCTCGCTGCAAGCTCCACCTCTCCAGTTCATGCCATTCTCCTGCCTCAGCCTCCAGAGAAGCTGGGACTACAGGCACCTGCCACCACGCCCGGCTAATTTTTTGTATTTTTATTAGAGACGGGTTTCACCGTGTTAGCCAGGATGGTCTCGATCTCCTGACCTCATGATCCTCCCACCTCAGCCTCCCAAAGTGCTGGGATTACAGGCATGAGCCACAGCGCCTGGCCTTCTATAAGTAAGATTATTAAATAAATTGGTAGCTCATTTAAAATTCCAGTATATACCAATTTTACTTCAGAAATATTATACCAATTTCTACTTTAACCATAAATGTTAGTTGAGTTAAGCTCTTCTTTCTCCAAATTTTGCTACTAATGGACATTAATTGTAAAAATATTTTCTTATTGAAAAGGTGAAAATATTTTATCAGAAATGATGCTTATTTTACAAGATCAATGAAAATTTATAGTTTTACTGTTGGAACTCACTTTTTCTTATTGAATTGTAGTAGCTCTTTATATATTAAGTGCAGTAAAAGCTTTGTCACATATGTCACCAAATTATCCCAAGATTGCCAAGTATTTCATTTGCTTTAATATATATTTTGGCATACAGAAGTTCTCAATTTTTATGTAGTTTAATCTGTAGTTTTTCTTTATTGTTTTAACATAGTGTATCAAATAGTTTATTTTTTCCCTGATATTTGAAATGCCACTTTGATTATATAGTAACCCATTTAGGTTATTTTTTCCTGGAAAGCATTGCTGATTCATTGATTTATTGTCTTTCTCATGCTAGTGTCAGACTCCATTAATTAAACGTAGGTCATGGATGAACCAGGGACATCCTATGGTTAAACTGCACACTACTAAGAAAGATTTTTTGGCAACATGGGAAGAATGAGAACGAAGAGAACACAGCATAAAGAGGAACACTGGACCTAAGTAATGGATAAGTGAGAGTTCATTGGCTACTATTTTTTTACTACTTGTGAATAAATTTAAAATGTTTTATAATAAAAAGTAAAGAAGGTTATAAATATACACAGAACAGGTATGTTGTAATATTGTGTATTCATTAAAGTTTCATTTTCAAATAATAAAGAATTACATGAGGAAATATTCAAAATATAATGTGGAGTGAAAAAGGTAAGATGCATTTACTATGGTCTTAATTATAAAAAATATATTATGTTTAAAAATTTGAAAAAACACATACAGATATATTGATAGTAGCCATTTGTGAGTTCTGATATTATACATTTTATAAGTTTATTTTCTTCCTATATGTTCCACATTCTCTACTCTGAGCTCATGGTACTCTTAGAATCAGTCCTGAGACAGCAAATGTAATTCTAAGCACTAAAACCACTGAAGAAATTAGGAAAGTATATGTGGTGTCACCTATGGAACTGAAAGCTATTATATTTGTTAACATTATCTGCGAAGAGAGATGTCCAAAAGTGGCACACTGGAACATTTTAGAAGACAGAACCCCTATGAAATAGAAACAGAAAGCTGTTAAGTAGTGAACCAGCTTAGATAAAAATGTAACAGGATGAAATAAAAAGAAAAGTGAATGGAGAACAAAAGATTAATGACAACTAAAAATGAGAAACTAAAACTAAAAATGCAAAGTTATAAGACATCTCAGAGGCCTGCAAGTGCAGATTTGATGCTGCAGAAAATCAAATCATGTCAATTGCATGTCTATCACTTTTCCCCTGGTTTGTCCCTTTTTGTTTTTTTCCTTCTCAACCAGCTTAACTTTCATAGTCATCCAACATCATCACTCCTTAGGAGCTTACACCTGCAGCTCACCTCTCATTTCCTTGTATCACTTGAAGAGGCCACGGCCCTAGTGGGACTCACCTGTGCCTAATTTGTGTCTACACCCATGCGATTAAATGCAGCTGGAGTAAAACAGACATGGCTACTGACCAATCCTTACTCTAAATTTGTGACTATAGATCTCAAATGGCCTTTAGCAGTTCCTGGTAATCATATTATATTTTCTTATTTCATTCACTCTTCCGCTATCTGACTGTTGCATTTCATTGTCTCTTTCCAAACTTGAAACACATCTTTCCCTAGCCTCACTCTCAAGTAAAAAGCTGGATTTCTACTTCCTTGGGAAAACTGAAACAATCAGGAGGGAACCCCACAATTTCTTGTCATGCTGTGAACCTACCTACCAGTATCTGCACCCATGGGTGCTGCATTTTGGCTTTCACTTCAGGGGAAGGCTGCATGCATTTTTCTAAAATTGATCTTTCCACTAGATGTTAGATCACTTTCTTGACTCCATCAATTCTTTTCTCTCCTTTCTACCTTATTATGTTTTCACTCTCCATTTGATAATACAAATTTGTTATTATTTCTCCATCTTGGAACAGAAACTACTCTCCTTGACCCTATTTTCCCCATCATCTCTCATTTCTCTCTTCCCCTTTGTAAAAAGACTCTTTGGAAGAGTTGTCCATTCTTGCTGACTCTAACTCCCCTCCTGCCATGCTTACTGCAACCCAGCTCATCAGGATTTCACACCTGTTCTCTATGGAGATTGTTCCTACCAAGTCCCACAATGACCCTTCCCAAGGTTCTAAATCTAACAGTCAATTCTCAATCCTCAGTCTACTTGATTTCATAGAAATGTTTGACATAATTTAGCACTCACTTATTCTTGGTGCATTTCTTCACTTGGCTACCAGGACAACACTCTCTTAGTTTTCCTCCTATATGGTTGCAGTTCTCAGTTACCTTTGCTATATTCTTCTTTTTCCTTCTACTTCTTAACGTTGAAGTGCTCTAGGACTCAGTCCTTGGTTCTCTTTTCTCTCTTCATTCATTAGTGATCTCATTTATTAGAAGAGATGATGCTACAGTTTGA
>NW_026652295.1:8977387-8987133 GCF_009828535.3 Hylobates moloch | reverse complement strand
CCCCCCAAGTTCATCCTGTGAACTTGGGCAGGTCACTTCATTCTAAGTCTCAGCTTCCTTGTTGGTAAATATAATAAAACTAATAGTACCAATGTCATTGGCGTATTTAAGAATTTATCTAGGCCATACACACACAAGGTAACTAAGTATACCTCAGCCATTACTAACGGTAGTAGCATAATATATTAGGTCTATAATTTGATTTCCACAAGTTTTCACATTATATTTAATCTTACTTTAATTTCTTATCTCTGTGGGCAAATGTATATAAACTTTAAAAATAAGAAAATACTGCTATTCAAGCATACAGAAAAAACAATAATAATTGTTAATGGCTATTGCCTTTTTAAAAAGCATTCTGGGCCAGGCGCAGTGGCTCACACCTGTAATTCTAGCAATTTGGGAGGCTGAGGCAGGCAGATCACGAGGTCAGGAGATCAAGACAATCCTGGCCAACATGGTGAAACCCTGTCTCTACTAAAATACAAAAAATTAGGCAGGCATGGTGGCACGCACCTGTAGCCCCAGCTATTCTGGAGGCTGAGACAGGGGAATCACTTGAACCTGAGAGGCGAAGATTGCAGTGAGCCAAGATCATGCCACTGCACTCAAGCCTGGTGTCAGAGTGAGGCTCCGTCACTGCCCGCACCCCCACCCCACCAAAAAAAATAGCATTCTGGATATGCCTCTACATCTTTAGGTAGTGATATAGGTGATTCAGCCATAACATTTCATCTGTGATATACACTGAAAACTCATAATTGCTTCAAGTGACAGAGTATTCACAGATATATATTTTCCATTGCATATTTAACTGGAAGAAATGTTGTACATAGTAAATATTAAAGTTAAAAATAGGATTAAATAGACTGGAGTTTACCCTGTTAAAAGGTATATACTTTTTATATTTTTAAACATGATAAATATTTTGTGATATTTCCTGAAAATACCATGCCAACAAGAGTACAGTTATTTAACAGAAATAGTTCTCCTACTATGACATGAGAGGCCTCATTAGGGTTTTTTTTATAATTCGCTATAACTGCATCAAAAATTATTAGCTATAATGAAACAAAGGGTCTCTGGAAAGTGAACCCACATGAATACTTATTGTGAGTAAATTAAATTGAAAAAGCCTTGATGAAGCAATATACACCTAATTTCACAGAAAAAATGCTGATTTCTCCCTGAAGAACAACTACAGATTCCATTAAAATATGAATATTTCATATAAATATCAATTAATCAAAAATGTATTTATATGGTGTCCCTGACTGGAATAAAAAGCATGTAAGACCAGGCACAGTGGCCCACGCCTGTAATCCCAGCACACTGGGAGGCCCAGGTGAGCAGATCATTTGAGCCCAGGAGTTCGAAACAAGCCTGGACAACATGGTGAAACCTCATCTCTGTAAAAAATATAAAAAATTAGCCAGGCATAGTGGTGCATGCCTGTGGTCCCAGCTACTCAGGAGGCTAAGGTGAGGGGATTGCTTGAGCCCAGGAGTTCAAGGTTGCAACGACCCCTTACCAACCTGGGCAACAGAAAGAGACCCTGTCTCAAAAAAAAAAAAAAAAAACCCATAGAATTTCACATATTAAAAAGCCAGGTGAAAAGATTGTGATGCCATACCTCAAAACAACAATCAAATTTTCATAAACCTGAGTTAAACAGGTTCCTCATATAAAATAATGACCTTTTTGGAGAATTCTCTTCTCTTTTTAAAGTCTTACAAATATTTTCTTCATATTATAATTCGATACATATAGTCTAAAACATTTGGGAAATTGTTAAGCTTCATGTTTTGAAAGGGGGCTTTGGCTAAAAAGCATGGAATGGAAAGGAAAGAGGGAAGTAGAAAAAGAAATGCGTGAAATGATAGTAACAGAAGCACATGCTTCCCAGCGTGCATGCCAATAGGCTGGAGAAGTGCCTTCTTAATAAGCATTCCAAGCACACTTTGGCATATGTGTTTCGACAATAACATCCCTGGGGATGGGTCTTCAGGGAAGTTTCCAAATACATTTTAGACCTAATTTTCATTACGCATTCACAAGATACCCTGCGTGGTGATGAGATACATGCAAGCAAATAGTGAGAAGGATTTGTGTAATAGAAGTATTTGATGGATCTGCCCTCCCTAGGTCCCTAAGCCAAGCACTCTAGTAATAGTGGCCATGGCTCTGCAGTGATCCCCTGCCTCACAGTGACAGCGTGCTATCCCCTCTACTAGCTACAGGTGGTGCATTCTTCTCTACTTCTGCTTGCAAGGTAAACAGAGTAACTCTCCAAGATCAAAAAGTATTTAATTTAAAATCTGCTTGCTTGAAACTGCGCCTAAAGTTTGGTCAGCACTATAAGAATTATTGAGTAAATTTGAGCCTACTCAAAACCAATCTGGACTTGGGCATACTGTGAATGAAGGGCAGAAAGCCAAAAGACATGGGAAGAGAACTCTGCATTATTTCATCGATCTTGATACAGTCTTATCCAATACCAAATTTACCAGGTCATTACACTAGATTGTTTTCTGTTTTGCTATGTCCATGAAATCCGCACCAAAGAAAACATTTCTATGTATGCCTCACTGATCTGTTGGTCAACTGACAGCCATTAGAACTTAGGTGCATTAATTTACAACTGCTATTCAACAGATACGTATTGCCTTTTTGTCACATATCTTGACTCTTCAAATTATCATAACTACTTGAAAGTAGAAATCTTGCCTTACACATATTTGTAATTTCACATTGCAATTCTTGGAATGTAGTATGTGGCTTATAACTATTATAAATTTAAATGACTGACCAAAATAAGTATAGTCAGGGTATTAGTTGATGCGACCCATGGGGTCCAATCAGTTTTAGAGCAGAATTGTTAAATGAAGTTAGTGTAATAAAGATTAAGCCTGTTCAGCATTTCTCATCATTTCACACTAGGAGTGCATTTGAAACAATTCTTCTAAATTATTTTTCTTCAAAGAAATCAAGATTAACATAAGTGGAAACAGTGACAAGCTAACAGCCCCTGATGGGCAGCAAAGTGACTGTCACTTTGCCAAGCCTTTTTACTAACATAAAAGGTGTTTTCTTTTACCATCATGAAAGTGTGGCTTTCCTGGTAAGCTTGATGTGTACAACTGGAAAAAAACAGAAACCTGGCCTGAGACGTTAGAATAAAGTCTTTACTGCTCATTTGCCAGCATTCCTTGCCTCATTTAAGGGGGACCTATTGAAAAAGAAACTGAACTGAAATGATTTTCAGATGTGAATGGATTTCCAGGTAGTCAGTCACCTGGTCTAGGGACCAGTCACACTTCCTTGGCAATCTTTTTAATGCTGCTAAAGCACCATGCTTCAATGATCATGGTCTTCCGGGTCATCCTACAGCATTTGCCTTTGTTCAGGTCAATCGAATCAGTCAAATTAACTCCTTGCAATGGCACAGGTACTAAATGAATCTTCTCTTGAAGGAGAAATGTTATCTGTGTGCTATGAAAGGAAATGTTAGATTAATGGAATCCCAGGGTTAGAAAGGACCTCAAGGGTCATTTATTTTTAGTCGACATTTCAGTTGTGGAGCCCCATCCCCTACATAATATTTATATTGGCCAAGTCTGCATGAGGTATGGATTAGAACACTTTTAATGATATCATTTATGTTTCTGTGTAGAAAACAGAAGTATTTTTCAGCTCTCATGGTCTATTGGTATTTTCCATGCCATAGTCCATGAAATGTACCTCGATTTAAATTCAGCCCTGAAACCTTGGAAGAGGGCCTAAATGGAGCCAAGAAGGTGGGAGGCTTTGCTCCCTGCAAGGCTCTGAGCATAGCACATTTCCTAATGGTGTAGAAGCTCTTGATTAAGAAGGAGAAACTGATATCAATTCCGTCTTGTCCTCTGGTGTGACTCGAGCAGTTCAAAGAAGGCTACCATGACCTTGGAATCTCTGTCTCATTCAAACTGCAAGGCTCAAAATTCCACCATTAGAGAACTTTTCATTTTGTCAAACTGTAGCCTTTCATGTTTTTCTTTATAAAACTTAATCACTATAGAAAGGTGTAATATATAAAGCTGCTAAAATGTATCTTTTTAATAAGATTTTCCTACTTAGATATTTCTACTGAAATAACTGGCCCTAGCAATGTGTAAACAATCAGAACAAAATAAACTAAAGGAGAGAAGAGGAATCTGGGGAGAGAAGGTGTCTGAAACACAGTCACTAGTGAATGGAAACTTCAGCACTGCAAGGCCAGCCTGGTCTCCAGTATCCACTGTGAGCTGCCTGACAGCCTTGAGCAAGTCCTGCTCCTGCATCCTGGTTGTTATAAACCAAGGGCCCAGATCATGTTGGACCCAGCAGCTGCTGCTTAATTGCTTAATTGTTTTTACCATCCTGTGGAACAAAACGACATTATAGCTTCAGACAATAATAGTAAGTGGAATGTGTAATTCCTGCTGATCACAGAGTCTCAGACATTGGTGGGACCTAGACCTGGCCTGTGTCTTTTGCTGGACTTCAATCTCTACAGTCTCAGAGAGTAAGTTTTCATAAAGCACCTGCCACGTGCCAGGCACCATGTGGAGCTGGGGTCAGATTCCTGAAAAACAGAAGAGGATGCTGCTCTCATGAGGCTTAGAGCCTAGAGAAGGAGAGGGGTGTTCAGTTAGGCACAGACAGCCCATCCCAAGGGTCCCCTTCCCCATTCTTCCACCAACAAGAATGAGGAGGGCAACCTGGGGGAAGGACAGGAGATCAAAGAGACTACTGCAGGTGGAGGGAATGGAATGTCAGGGCCTGAGGGAGAAAAGGCAAAGATGTTCTTGAAAAAACTGTAAGAGCCACAGACGACTAGAGCAGAGGGAGTCACTGGCAATAGCACGAGGAATGAAGCTGGAGACCCAGATCATGGTGTGCTTTGTGTAGGAGGGATTTGAGACCTTAGCTTAAATGTAATATCACGGCTGTTGAATGATGTTCAGCTGGCTGGTGTCAAGATTAGAATTTTTTTTTTTTTTTTTAAGTGTCATTCTGGACGCAAGTTAGAAACTGAATTGAGTAGGGCAAGAGAAGAGGCAGAAAAGGAGAGAAGAAATTGGATTCATTACCAAGGAGGATATTAATGGCCTAAACCAAGGAATCCACATTAGTAATAAAATAAAACTCATTTGAACATTTGAAACATTGACATGGTTTATAGTGCAGGGAAGAAGAAATGCTGTCAGGATGAAGCCAAAGACTGAGTAACTGGATAGAGGGCAGAACCATATACTTAGCAGGGAAGGGGAAAGGCAGCTTTGGAGCAGGAGGTCAGAACCCATGAATTACAATGAGGTATTCATTCAAGAGGATGTACTGTGTGAACATTTGGCTTTAAAAGATCTGGGGTTAAAAGAGTGATCTGGGCCCCAAGTAAACATTTGAGAGAAGGTACATGGATGGCATTTGAAGTAACTGGGAAGGACAAGGTCCCTTAGGGAGTTTGCATAGAGCAGCAAAAGGAGAGTCCACCAAACCAAGTCTCATGAACTTTGACATTTAATGACTGAGTTGACATGGGAAAGAAACAGCAGAGGGGTAAGAGAAAAAAGAAGATCATGAATACCTGATGTTAAAGTAATTTAGAAGCCAGTGTGTCTGCAAATGGTGGATGGTCATCTGTTCAGAATGCTGTGGTGAGATTAAATTGAAGACGAAGGTGTTTATCGGATTTAGTGACATGGAAGTCACTGGTGACTTTAGCAAGGTATGGCTAAATAGCAGCTATATGAAAATTTCAAACTCTAAAGGAATACTGGAGATCGTTTTATCTTCAGACTCTTTTGATGAATGTACAAACAGGTTCAGACCATTCAAGTAAATTATTCCAAGGTCACAGCCATTTAATAACAGAGCTTGGGCCAAGATCCTCTCCCACAGCTCTTTCTATCAGACAAAGGTCACTGATACTTTGTTATCCTGAGATATCAACTTGAATTTTTAATTAAAATAGGCTTACTCATTGCTTAAAACAATAATAGGGTTCAATTCTTTAGAACAATAAAACTTTTGTTTACTCCAAATATTGATGGGAGTTAGCAAACTGGGGAGCTTCAATGCAAAGACTCCAGAAATGCTCTGTGTCAAAGGCTCCACCAATGAAAATCAGAGATGTCCAGTCCAGGAACTGTAGTGTGAGGCATACAGAAGACATCTTTTATTTTGACACTTTAAAAAAGCGACCAAATGGCTTGGTTAAAATTACAAACATACCGTAAAACGTCATGTTAAGACAAAACAGAAACAAAAAACTCCAAACATCATCTTACAGTGGCACACCAGAAAGTATTTGAGAACGGTCACATGCCATTACTTTTTCACTTTGGTAAGATGAAAACAACGTGATTTTTTTTTTTTCATGTGTTAACAATGTACTCTCTCAGGCCAAGACCTTGTATTCCAAGTTGAAGCCTAAGGCAACGTTTTTACAGCTGAATTATAAATCCCTGAAAATAGAGATTTATAATGGAAATTCTAGAAAACCATATCTAATAGATCTATACTACCTGGAGCCCCTTTAATGAAAGGAGCTCTGAAATTTTCTTCTGCATACCTTTGGTAGTAAGATTAAGTGATAAAAAATTCAGATGAACAATTTAAGATATAACCCTTTTTTGATACCAGTATATATTATAGGAATCATTCACATTGCAAACAAAAAGAAAAGAATCTGTTACAGCTGGGTAGAAGAACGTAAGATATAAAAAATTCTTTGGGGAAATGATGGGTTATTAAGGTATGGACTATAATATCATCGTCAATCTATAAAACTTTTACAACCTAGTCTTATTTGCACAGAGATTACATCCCCAAAGCTCAGTGCCAAAGACACATGTTAATAAGCTCACAACTTTTAATTAAGCAATATGTAAAAGTAGATTCCCATTAAGCTGTGATTTGTGGGCTAGTTCATTACAGTGGGCCCCAACCACCAGACACATATTCAATACAAATCAAGCAGTCTGCATATTATCCAGCTTAATGTGAACCTACCAGTGATGTTTTATTGCCACTTCAGAAGAACAGTTCATAGAAGGTATTTTTCCCCAAAAGACTAGGACAGAGATCAAAACCTAATGACCCCATGGTGCTTGCTTAATGAAATGACTCATCTGCATTGTTTATTTGCATAACACAATAATTACTCATACAGTTAATTATCATACATCTGATTATCTGACCTGAGGGGTTAGAGTTTTTATTGTCATAAACCCATAGAGGGCAGCCCTGGAAGTTGTTTTGGGTAGTTGAGGCAAGATTAAATTCTCTTTTATTTCAGTTTGGTTGAGAAGGGAAGTGTTACGGAATTAATGGTCTGGGGAAAACTGGCTAAGTGAAAAGAAAATGAGGCTGCATCTTTCCTCCATAAGGTAAATTCTGCAGGAATTAGGGTGTTAATTCTAAAATATAGAACCATGGAATAGTGGGGAAAGAATATGACTTCATTTCATGAAGGAGAACATTTTCAGTGTAGATAAATGGCCAAGATGGATGAAAAGTTGATATATTTGACTATATAGACAACTAAAAAGTCTCTACATAAAATGCAATCATCATGCCTTCAAAAAATTAAATGACATAATATCCTGAGTAAAAGTATTTGAATTAATCAATATTTAATCAATAACCCCATGTATTCTTTGAATAAATATTTATTCAACAATCATTGTACGCTGGGCATTTTATTTTAATGTATATTATCTTATATATTTATACAGACAACTTTTTTCAAAACATTAAATTCTCATATTTTGCTTATGCTTTGTTTTAGGCTTTCTATTCAGTTCAACTGGTTTGTCTACTTATGTCTGCGCCCATAAAGTATTTTAATAATTAATGCAGTTTTTAAATACATTTTAAATTTTGTTTGCTAAGTGCTTCTTCACTCTTCTTTCTCTTTCATTTATTATTTGTGCACTACATGGTTATTGTAAAAGTATTAAAAGATGTAGATACACAGAAAAGAAAATCACCTTAAATACCAACAGATAACCAGTGTTAACACTTTAGTATCTATTTCTCCATTATTTTAATGCAAATCTATACATATGTCTGCATACATGTAGAGAAACTTATGAATATATATTTAGATTTTGAATAATAATCTACCTAGTTTATTTAAAACACATTACGGATATATTTCCAAGTCAATTATTAAACTGTGTCAAAAACAATGCTATGTACTAGCAAACATTCAGCAAACTATGACTAGTAGGCTAAATCCAGCTCGCCACGTGTTAATAAAGTTTTATCAGAACACAGCTATGCCCATTCCTTTATATGTTGTCTGGCCTTTTGTGCTATAACAAAAGAGTTGAGGAATTGTGACAGGCCCATAACTCTTGTAAAACCTAAAATATTATTTGGCCGTTTACAGAAACAAATATAGACCACTACACTAAACCGTTTCTTTTTAGGGAGACCATATTCCTGCTGCACCCCATGTTTGGGACCATATGACTGAGCCCTGGCCAGTGAGATGTGGGTGGAATTGATATAGCACTTCTGGGTCTTAACATAAAAATGCCTTATATTTTAACCTCTTCTTTATCTGTGGTCATATTCCACTTCTGATTCTTAATGCTATATGTTTGCAACATTTTTCTTTGTCAATATTACCAGAAGAAAAAATCAATATTGTTCTATCAATTTAAAAATCATAAATATTAATTTATATCCTTATTTTTCAGTTGATTTTCAGCTTTTGAAGGTTTATTCTTTTTTATATTTTTTTCCTAAATTCTTGACTTTTGTTTTTAAATAATAAATATATTACAGCATTGGCCACATCTCATAAGTTTTCATAAATAGCATTCTAATTGCTTCATTATCATTAATTTCTTAATAGCTTATGATTGCAATTTTTATTTCCTCTTTGGCCCACAAGTATGAGGAATCAGGCTGATGAACCTACTGAGACTTCAAACTGTACTACAAGGCTACAGTAACCAAAACAGCATGGTACTGGTACAAAAACAGAGATATAAACCAATGGAACAAAACAGAGCCCTCAGAAATAATACCACACATCTATAACCATCTGATCTTTGACAAACCTGACAAAAACAAGAAATGGGGAAAGGATTCCCTATTTAATAAATGGTACTGGGAAAACTGGCTAGCCATATGTAGAAAGCTGCAACTGGACCCCTTCCTTACACCTTATACAAAAATTAATTCAAGACGGATTAAAGACTTAAATGTTAGACCTAAAACCATAAAAACTCTAGAAGAAAACCTAGGCAATACCATTCAGGACATAGGCATGGGCAAGGACTTCATGTCTAAAACACCAAAAGCAATGGCAACAAAAGCCAAAATTGACAAGTGGGATCTAATTCAACTAAAGAGCTTCTGCACAGCAAAAGAAACTACCATCAGAGTGAACAGGCACCCTACAGAATGGGAGAAAACTTCTGCAATCTACCCATCTGACAAAGGGCTAATAATATCCAGAATCTACAATGGACTCAAACAAAACTTACAAGGAAAAACAAACAACCCCATCAAAAAGTGGGCAAAGGAGATGAACAGACACTTCTCAAAAGAAGACATTTATGCAGCCAAAAGACACATGAAAAAATGCTCATCAGCACTGGCCATCAGAGAAATGCAAATCAAAACCACAATGAGATACCATCTCATACCAGTTAAAACGGCGATCATTAAAAAGTCAGGAAACAACAGGTGCTGGAGAGGATGTG
>NW_026652295.1:8922752-8977335 GCF_009828535.3 Hylobates moloch | reverse complement strand
ATCTATTGGTAAATAGGCAGCATTGTGCAAAGAACAAATCTAACAAAATCTTCACTTTGAGTTTTTTGGGATTTGCTCTGGTGTCTCCTTAGCTTCTTAACCTGGAATGCTGTTCTTCTCTGTGTCTCTTTCTCTCAGGGATCATAGCCCTTCAAATCTTTTAAGTTTATGTGCCTCTGGACTAAATCTATCTGGGTCTGTACCCTATCTCTATCACTTATACTATGTGGCCTTGGGCAAATGTTTTAATCTTCCTAAGAATGTCTTGTTTTCTTATTCATGAAACGGACACAGTAATAATGACTATCTCATAAGATTATTGTGATGCATAACTGTAGTAACGCACATAACATCAAATGTAAATTATTTGTGTAGCTCTTAAAGTATAATTAGTAGAATGTACCTGAGATTATTGTGGCTGCCATTGCTCTGTCTTTGAGATATATCGACCTCAATCCAAATAAGGATATATATTGAGGTCAATATGTGTCAAAGACAGAGCAATGACAGCTGCAATAGGATCTTGAGAGAGATGCATCCATAAGGGCGCAAAAGAGATATATATTCTTACGATGCCCATTTATGAAAAATTCGTGTGGTTTTGCTTTGCACTGAATGCTATTATACTTTTGAAATCACTCATTGAGTAACCGAGTTTAAAATTGTGTTTTTGCATAGCACTGATTTCAAGAACTAGAGAAGTACAGACATTTTATATCATATTATCGTCATGGCTCTTTTAAAGATCATTCATAAACTAAACTTAGGAAAACACTTTAGGGAAAAAGGAATATTGAAAAATGTGTTCTCGAGAACTCTGTCCCAAGCCTGCTATTGATAGGGACAGGCGGCAGAGAAATTCTAGACAGAAAACGGTGGGGTCCCTGGTGAGAGCCACACCCTCAGGTCTGCAACCAAAGCCCAAAGTGAGAATTTTACATCCCAGTTTTCCTGCTTAAATGTTGCCTTTTCCAAAACCACCTGGCCTGCCTTGCCCCCAATCCTGTACCAATAAAAACCCCAGGCTCCACTGGCAGAGAGCAGAAAAGGGGAGAAGAGAAAAGGCAGCTGAACATCAGACAGAAGTAGCTTTACTTCAGAGGGACAGCTTGAAGGTGGTACTTCTAGGGAAGAATACCTTCCCATTCCATCCCTTTTCTAGCTCCCCTTCCCACTGAATGCCACTTCCATCGGCAATAAAATCCTTCACATTTACTATCCCTAAATTTGTTCATGTGACCTGATTTTTCCTGGACGCTGGACAAGAGCATAGGATACAGAAAGCTGTCATACTGACCCACTGCCCTCGTGAAATGACAGAAGGTCCACTGAGCTGTTAAACACTTAATCCATCCATGGATGGCAAAGTCAAGAGTGCTGCCTGTATCCCATGCCCTCTGGGACTATGGGGGTTGCAGGTACACCCCCATAGACACTGCCAAGGGGCCCGCACAGAGTTTTGCTCATTTCGGTGCCCAAAAGTGCTCACTCTGGCTCCCTCACCCACTCACCTGCATGCTCCCCCTCCCACGAGGGATTGAGAGCTGTGGGCTAAGTGAGGCATACCTGTCACAAGGCCCACGAAGGGGTCAAGGGTAATTTCTTGCTTTGATATTATTTTATATTATTATTTAACTAGAATAAAAAGAAAATAAATTTCAAAATGGCCTTAAAGTAGAAACCAAAGCTGATAAAGACACCAGTGCAGCATTTTTCTTTTCCTACATTCCTTGAATGATGGAGTTTATAGAAAGTTGGAAGGGAATGTAAACAATCATTAAAGGGTTTGCAAAATAACACAAAATTCAAACGCCGTGCATAAAATTAATCTTTGATGAAAAGATGTTGACTATGAAAAACTAAGAATCTTATTGTAGCTAGGGAAGAAATCGGATTATTGTAAATACCTTGCCATTCTTTCCCTGAGAATTTTCTGAAAAATTAATCCCTCAGAAAGAATATGCTATTTTTACAAGATATTCACAGGTGATTATTGAAATATTGTAAACAGTAAATTGGAAATAAACTCAATGTTAAATCATAGAAAAGTAAGCAAATAGCATATCTGTATCAGAATATTAAATAAAACCTAAAACATTAATAAAAAATGTCTGTGTAACCACTGTGGAATGTTTATTTATACTATGTGAACAGAAGCAGAATATAATATTGTATCTCTTCCATAAACAAAATATATAAAATTGTGTATTCAATTTGTCATGGAGTTGCAGAAGTTTGGTTTCTTTAAGCATAAAAATAAAAAAAACTGTTAGTTTGGAATCTGGGTATTTTTTATTTTGTTTTGATTCTGTTTTTGTGATGCTATTATTATAGTTTAACAGCTTGAAGTATTAAAATCCTAAGACTATATAATGATTATGGAGAGATGATAGGATAAAAGCTACCTGTAGTAAACACGTCCTCAGATTACAGCCAATTACTTTCTGATACCAGCATGTCAGTGAGTACCAAGGCCTAAGTAATCTATAAAGGTAATTTTAATACTTAAAGTTTTCATCTCTTAATTTAAATATTAAATCTAATCAATGATATAAGTTGAAAGCTTGTTTAAGTGATGTTAAGCAACTCATGTTATTAAATTAAAATACTCTTGAAGAATTGACTGTCAGCCACTATAATTAGGTGTAAGTCTTTTGCATTTTCTATTAAATTCCTTTATCATCATACCTGAAAATTTTACCTCTCACAGAATTGGAAAAATGTACACTGAATTTAAATTCTACTACAAAAAAATTGTCATTTTAAGCTCCTTATTCAATTAGAAATTTGGTTATTATGAGTTTCACACCAAGTTCCCATGAATGTAGTGAGGCACTGTTCATCTTTCCCAGTGGTACGTAAAGCCTAAGTAGTCTCATTATTCTCATCTTCAGAAATCAAGGATCAAGTAGGATTCTTCAGCATTAACCATCTGAAAAGAGGCCTCCATACAAAACACAGTCATGCTCTCACTTTAGAGAAAATCCAGTTCATTAATCTGTGTGGAATAGCCTAGCAGAATTGAGGTGAAATAATCCAAAAAGCCAAGATCATTATACCTACTTCGGGTCTGTAACATAATTTGTTAAATAAAAACTTGTTTTCCATTGTTTACTGAAAATAAATTAAGGTAATTTAAGTGCTGAACTCAGTACCTGATAAATGACTTGAATCCTAGCTCTAAATAAATAAAACAAGTGTTTAGAATCTTAGAAAATGAAAGGTTCCATAAGGACTGACAAATGTTTTAATAACACATGAATTTTTATGCCATTGGTGATATAACTGGAAACCCAATAGTGTATTAAATATGAACAACATATAGAAATATCAGTTTATCATTTCAATTTTTTTATTTCTGCATACCCAAACGGACATATGAAATTTTAGATTGAAAACATCTAATTCATTATTCAAACTTATTTAAAATAACTGCTGAAACCAAGAAAAGGAATTTTCATGTCTTTCCCACATAGTGATAGAGAAATGATAACTTGGAATCATTTATCATTTAGGTTGCTTTTCAGGAACAATGGAACTCAAAGGCAGGAGCTGAGGTAGCCAAGCATCTCAAATGTTAGGAGACTCACAACACACTGAGCCATTTGGTATTTTGCTGTTCCCCCTCATAAAGCATTCTTTTTCTGGAAACCCGCATTCTAGAATTTCTCAAATTTCAGGTTATTTTCAAGCCAGAATTGGAAAAAAAACAAAAAACAAAACAAAACAAAAAAACATCGAGAAGCCTCACAGGTTTAGAAAATCATCAAGAATCACAAAAATACTAATGTCACAACTGGGATTAGTTGGTTCTATAACTAGCTGAAAAAGAGGTTCAAGGTACCATCCATAAAGCAACAGTTAAAGTGAAAAATGTTTAAAGATGAGAAAAAAGCGACACAGTGATATAGACAGGAAAGAAGAACATGAAAAGAATGATAGAAAAACAGCTCCACAATGTGAATTTTAGAAGGGAGGAGACAATCATTTAGAGTACATGACAATAACCATCACAAGTTCAGACTTCTGCCTCCAAAGAAATCATCACATCATGTTAAAGAGATACTCAGAGTACAATTGGGTAGTCTAAGTGGGTGGGGAGCAAGGGGAACCCAAAGACTTCAACTCTAGGACCACACCATCTACCCCAGGCAGTCACTGCCCTATTCAGAGAACACCGTAATGGTTGACATTTAGGATAGTCTTGAATCGAAAGCAATTTAAATTATGATTGTTTCCTTTTGACAAGGAAAAATGAATAATTAGATAGCTTACAAACGTTTCCACCAAAAGAAGTTAAATGATGGCTTTCCATGAAAAGAAATCAAATCCTAAATAATCCAGGAAAATCTCTCTTCTAATGTGGTCTCTGTCCTTAGATTGAGACCCCCCGCAAATCAGAATCTGTATTTCTTCAGTTTTTGGTATACCTGCTTTTAACATGGGGAATGCAGGGGGAGAGGGAACACAAACACACACACAAGCACGCGCACACACACACACACACACACACACACACACTCAACTCCCTGAATCAATGAATTGTTCAATTAATAACAAAAGCTCTATTATTTCATTTGTTTAATTGGTAATTTTTTTCATACCTTATTTAATATTTGCCTGAATTGTTAGAACATTAGGAATTTTTTCTCAACGTGGAATTTTGCTCTTATCATTTGGGGTAACTGTCTTTCTACCCCCATAATTTTATGATTAGGAGAAAAAGCACAGTAGAAGATGAATAATTATATTTTAAAATTAAGATCAGTATACATAAGGTTCTATATATCTATTTTAAAAATACTGCAAAGAGTTCTTCAGATTATTAGTGTGTCTTATATTACTCTGAAAGGGAGCTTGGAAACCAGTGTTTTGGTTTTTATGTCAGATGGACTTACATCTTACGTAGGTGTTATAAACTTTTTAGAGAGGGGTCAACAGCAGTAAACAAATTTGGGAAAAATACTAATTATTTTTATATTTTCAATAATAAGGCAACTCTGAGGCAGTCAAAAATTATATAAAAACAGAAATTAATGGTTACCTCTCACAATGCTGTGTTTAAAATGTTTTGCCCATGGATTTATCCTTATCAGAGGTATAATACCTAGCCTTTCTACTTATTTAAAATATGGCTTAATTTAAAATGTCTAAAGATAGCCAAAATAAATTCTTAAGATTTTATTCATTTGTACTTTAATTTAGCAAACCATTCTGTTTCTCAGCCACTATGTCTATGTGGTTTGTTTGGACACTGAAGTTTTTATCCCCCACTAACAGAAATCCAGGCTTTTATTTGTTGTTAAGTAAGCACTAGTCTTCAGACAGATATCACTTTAAATATGAGTCACAAAAAAATTTCACTTTAATATTATGTCAAGAAATGAAAATATATTTCACAAGGCATCTTACACATCAGCTATTTGTATATCAGGTCAGAATTCAGATAATGTTTATTTCTCTCATTGGTACCAGTAAAAGTGGTTCCCATTTCCTTGTGTTTTCTTAAGGCTCAAGCTGCTATGAGAATTGTAACTTTGGTGCAATTTCCATAAACCAATTAACCACGGTCGTTTATCTGTTCACAAGAATGAGCAGGAGTGCAGAAGTGGAGGGAAGAGGCACCCACACGTAGAGAAGGATGGAAGAGGGTTAACAGGCAGGCAGATTTGTAGGCACAGAATGATCCGCTCTCACCCTTAATGAGCATAATCAGGCAGCTTTAATTCATGTTTTGTGGGGGGTTTTGTCCCTGAACCACAAAAGGGAATACAGGCTCCTGTTTAGGGGAGGGTTAGATTAGTCCTACCTGGTCAAAGGGAACAATACTGACATGTTGGTTGATCAGAAAGATGTTTTCACACTGTTTCTCATAGATAGTCCCTGGAGACAACTTTCTTTCTCTCTCTCTCTCTCTCTCTCTGTCTGTCTCTCTCTCTTTTTTTAATTACCAAGCATGACATTCATGGTTATTTCTTCTTTCCACCCAGTTGACAACAAAGGGGCCAGCTCTTCAGCCCCTTGTTGTCCAGGCCTGGGGGAGGAAGTGACAGAAGGTTGGCCTTATTTACCTTAGCGGCTTCCCGTGTAATCTGGTTAATCTTCTGGCTAATGGGAGGACACCACGGGTCCCCACACACTGTGCTCCACAAGGAGGGCTCATTCATATTTAATACAATTTAGTGTTTAAGTCATTCCACGCTTTGTGGAGAAGATTGGCTTTCTTTGTGTGCTTTCTCCTGAGAAGCCTTCCCAGCTCGTCCTCTTTCAGACAGGCATATGTTCCAGCTCCTGCCTGCTGCAGCTGCACAAGGACAGAGCAGGCTTCTTTTTTTCTCTCTCTCTTTTTTTTTAGCCAATGAATTGATGACTGCAGTGTGAAATGTGGGTTGAAATGGTCCCCTCCTCCCCCGCCCCACCCCAAGGATGCATAGATTAGCCTTTTGCTATTCTAATATCTCACAACAAGACATCTCAAGAGGAAGCAGGGCTCGTGTCCCTCAAGTGTGCCATTGTGAGGACAACAATCTGTTGAGCACAAAAGAAAAATAAATAAATAAAAGCAGGTGACACGTTGACCTTGTTCCTTTAATATTATCTGTGTATGGCGTGCCCCAAGCAGGGTTCTGGAGAAAAGAATAAACGGGGGTGCTTGGGTGGTGGGGAACGTTCTTACCCCATACAGAATGTTTAAACAATCCCATTGGAAAGAGAATCTCATGAAAACACGGCCACTTGGTCCTTGGATTTGATTTTAGGGAGAGGAAAAAAAATGAGGTCTCATTAGTCCTAATGGGTTAGATAATGGATACACAGATTCTGTCACAGCACACTGGATAAACTGACATTTTTGAGAATAATAGAAAGTAATGACTTTTGATTTCTAAAGTACAGATGGTAATGTTCTCAATTCTTATTTTCTTTTTCAAATCTGGTTCAAATTTTAAAGTAACTGAAATACTGTCAGACTCTGCCTTCAATCTTTCAGTCACTTCAATGACACTGATTAAGAAAAATAAGGCATCACTCATATTTCTATCGTAGACTAGTTTAGTCCCTAGTTTGATATTAAAGATGGACTTTCAAAGGCAAAAGATGAATTTTAACATGTTTTCTCCCAAATCTTTGGAAGTTCCCAAAGACTTAAAGTTCTGAAATCTTTCATAAGCTGATATGTATCTGAAGTCCTTTAGCTATAAGTGTTTGATATAGCAAAGTTTTTAAAAGTAGTGCCTTGTTGAAGGGTGTTTCTGTTTAGAATAGCAACAAGAATCCTGAGTTAAGGAGCTTACATTTGCAGCTGCAGTGGTTTAGATCCAACCAAACAAAAAATGTAATCTGCTGAAGTGATGACATATAAAGTAATAGTAACAACTATACACATATGGATAAGCCTCACTCTCAGATTAATGAAAGGTGAAAAATTATTGACTACTGGACTATGTAACCAAAGAAGATAATGACATTAATTTTTAAAATGATAAAGAGTTTCTCTGGTCTACAACCAGGTTGATACGATGCAGCCCAAAGCAAAGGATTTAGACTGGCTGATCGGTCCCATTTCTTGTAGCCTTATTTAATAATAATACATACTGCCACTCTGGCAAGGAAAAATGGTACAAGCGATCCACATAGCTTTATGTGTACTTGGGCTCTTGTCATATGAATTCATTTTTTAACTTGCTGGTGTTGGAAAACAAATTGCTTAAAACATTACGGAGTGCATTTATATTGGTCATTAAAAGGATAACCTTTACAAACTAGCTAATGCTGCAAAAGGGTTTTACAGTTGCTTTGGCTGAGCCAATAAACCACATGTGAAACCTGCTTGTATTTTCTACTTATGTAAGGCGCTGTTGCCTCTTAGAGTCAGCATACGATGTAATGTACAAAATACAGCCACTTTTATTATTGTTTAATGTTCATACACAAAACTAGGCGAAGTGGCAAAAAAGAAAGCTTGGTGCTTACTCTGTATTTCCTTACAATATGATTTCTATTTAAGTGGTTAGGGAAAAAACAAATATTTAAAAATCAAATGAGAGAAGTTAAAATGAAGAAAGTATGCTTCCAAATGTAATGTATCAAAAAGAAAAAAAGCTTGGAGTAGGTACTGACTGAAAAAAATTATCTACAAATATCAGAAAAGAAAAAATGGAGAAAAAAAGGAAACTCAATCAGAAGAATAGACTTCAATCTCTTCAATTAACTTTATTTACTCAAATATAAGAAACCAAAGTGAACCAAAACCTTAATTAAAGCTTATTCTTGCAAACCTCTGCTCAGCCCCCGCATTACCCCCACCTCCCCAGCTGAGAGGTTTCATCTCCTTACCCTCTACTTCATTAGAGCCTAACAATCCATTATCCACTTCCTAATCCTCCACTTCTCCAAGGAGTCAGGTTATTAGAGGACTTGAAGGGTGCTGTCATTGTGATGGAGCTATGAATTGATCACTAAGATGACAACTGGTGACAAGTGCTGTTTATTAGACTGCTACTTTGCCTCTTAATTACAACTGATTAGCCTGCCTGTTGGAGGTGGAAACAGAAGAATTAACTGCTTTTGTTCTTGTCATCTACTACATTACACTATAGCTTTGATTTCCCTTTCAATATGACAGTATTTCTCTTTATCGAGATCACAATAAGAATCCTTGTATTACAAAATGAAAACTTTTATTAAAATTTGTTTCCAAAACATTTAATCTTAACTGTGAATTTGTTAATTTGTTCACATGCCCTTAGTTTAGTTATTAACTGGGATTTATTTACATATTTATTTTTCTCAATCTTAGTTCCAGGAGGTGAGTAAAGTTTTGGGGTGGGGAATTTTATTATCTGTACTTTGGTTGTTTTCTACTGAAAGAGGGGGAAATTGTAACTTCTATGTTCTTTCATTCTCTCATCAATATTTTAAGACCTAATAGTATGCCTACGAAATAATTACAATTTTTATTCATTCAATTATACCTGAGGTTAGCATGGGACACATGAGTTTCTTAATCTATCCCCTAAATCTTTAATTTGCACAAGGAGGAGTTTTAAATATTAAAAGGTTTTGTTTACAAAACAGAATCCACCCTAATTAAACGATTTTTGTTTGTCTTTTTTCCTCACTGAACTTCTTGATTTTCAAAGTTTTCTTTGAACTGTAGTTTTAGCCCTTCTCATATTGATCAAGTCCTGAAAGAAACTATTTTTCCAGCATTCAACAATCTCAGAGTTTGCCATAGCCAACTGAAATAGTTACTTGGTTTAAAACAGAGCACTACTCTAGCCAGGTTCTGGTTTAGTAGTTAAAAATTACTTCTTTTGTTGAGAACTAAATAACTTGATTTTTCACTTACAGTGAATGTTAACAATCCTAATTTTTAAAATTTGCGTATTTCAAATGTACATGTAAGAATAGCAGGCATATCAGTGGGAACTCAAATACTCTAGACTTTTTTTCTTTATTTTAGAATCAAACCACAATGGGTTTTAAAAAAATTCTATATTCCCCCTCCCTTTGTATTCACTTACTCTTGTTTCAGCTCAAATCAAAAAAATAAAAGAAGAAGAATTGTGGCCTGAAGGAGAATGGAGAGAGCTGGTTTCATGACCAGAATCAAGGAGGAAAGCTTGCCTGATCATCCTCAGAACACCATGAGATCCTTGAAACAGTACAATCTCTTTTGATTATAAAATATGTATTCTGCACAGATCAAAATGGTGAAGGGAGCTGAGATATCTCAACAAGCAACATTTTTAAAAATTATGATAATTTTTGTATTAACTAATTTTTTAGGACAAATGTTATGAAATCATCAGATGTTAAAGCTGAAAGAGGCATTGAAATCAGATGAACCCTTCAGAGAGAAAAGAGCCTTAAAAATTAATAAACATATATAAAGTCACACAGAGATCCAGCATTAGTCTCAGACAAGTGATTTTAATCTTTATGTCTTCCTTATCATTATTACTATTTCATTCATTATCATAACACTTTAAAGTTTTTGAAACACAGAAAAACCAATCCACTGCTCAGTTTCCAATCAATAAATCATTAAATTATAAAGTTCATATACAACATAGTAGAATTTATGTCAGTTTTTAAAATATTAAACCAACTATAGTTCCAATCAATGTAATTAAACTAATAATTATTGAGACTGTATAGAAGTACCATTAAAGTGAATTCTCATGTCTGGTTGTCTCACTTATATTCTGGTTTGACCACTTACTAACTTAAGGGACAGTTTTTGACCTGTAAAATAGAAATACTAGTAGCTATCTCCTCATATTGCTGATGTAAAGGTTAAAAGAAATAATATGTTTCAGGCAGTTAGATGAGTGCCTAACAAAACTCTACCTAATATTATACTTAATAATAAAGAAATAAAAGCTTTCCTCCTGAGGTCAGGACAAGGACAGAGATGTCCTCTCTCACCACTTCTATTCAATGGTGTACCGTTACGAGCAGGGAATCCAGAGGGGTCTGCAGCAACTTGATTGCCTCCTCAGATGAAAGAATTCAGGCAAGGGGCAGAAGTAGTTTTAAGGCAGAGGGAGAAACTAAGGCAAGTTTTAGAACAGGAGTGAAAGTTTATGAAAGAGCTTCAGGCAGGAACAAAAGGAAGCAAAGTAGACTTGGAAGAGAGCCAAGCGCGTGACTTGAGAGATCCAACTGCCCTGTCTGGCCCTTGACTTGGGGTTTTATACATTGGCATGGCTCCAGGGTTTGTATTTCTTTTCTTCTGATTCTGTTCTTGGAGCAAGCTGTCCATATGCACAGTGGCCTGTCAGCACTTGGGAGGGGCCACATGCACAGTGTGTTTACTGAAGTTGTGCACATGCTCAACTTACCAGTGTTCTTAGAGGAAGGTCATATACTGGTTAAACGCCACCATTTTGCCTCTTAGTGAACATGCTTGAGCCTGCTCGCCCAACTCCTGAAACCTTGTGGGGAAGCTGTTGATCACCAACTTGAGGTGCTTTCTATCTATCTATTGGGAGATTGCCCTTCCCTGGTCTGGCTGCAACGCATTATTATTTTAGAGAGACAGTTAACAACTGCCTGACCATCACCTGATGGTCACCTGACATTCCTGGGAGGGGCTTTCTTTTTTTCTGCTCATGTCTGCCCCACTACTTACTTTAAAAGTATGGGAAGTTCTAGTCAAGGTAATTATTAAATCAAAAGAAATAAAAGGCTTTTATATTAGAAAGAAAGAAAACAATCCCTTTCACAATAGCAATCAAAAGAATAACATACTAAAAATTCAGTTTAATTAAAGAAGCACAATACATGTGTGCTAAAGACTACAAAACGTTGTTAAGAGAAATTATAGAAAATCTAAATAAAGATGGAATGAAATCCTGTGTTCATGGATTGGAAAACTTAACATTGTTAACATGGCAATACTCCCAAAATTACTCTACAGGTTCAACACCATCCCATCAATATTTGCCTCTTTTGCAGTAATTGAAAAGTTGATTCTAAAATTCATATAGAAATTCAAAAGACTCCAAGTAGCCAAAACCATCTTTAAAAAGAATAACCCAGTTAAAGAAGTTACACTTCCCAAATTCAAAACTTATTATAAAACTATAGTAATCAAGACAATGTGGTATTAGAAAAAAATGGAAATATCTATCAATGAAATAGAATTGAGATTCCAGAAATAAACCCTTACACTTATTGTCAATTGATTTTCAACTGATTCTAAGACCATTTGATGAAGAAATAATTACAGTTTTCAACAAGTACTACTGGGACAACTTGTTGTTCATATGCAAATAAATAAACTTTGACCCTTAATTCAACCATACAAATAGTTAAGTCAAAATGAATTATATCAGATCTTAACGATAAAACTTCTTGGAGAAAACACAAAAATGTTCATGTTCTTGGGTTAGGCAAAATGTTATTAGCTATGACACCAAAATATGAGAAACTCTTTAAAGACTACTTGGACTTTATTAAAATTCAAACCTTTTGTGCTACAAAGGTCAAAATTATGAAAATTAAAACACAAGCTATAGATTGAGATAAAATATTTGCAAAACATTGGTACAATAAGGAACCTATATCCAGAATATAGAAATAATTATTTCAACTAGTAAGAAGACAGACGATTTCATTTTAAAAATGGAGAAATGATTAGGAAAGACATTTATCCAAAAACTATGCAAATGGTCAATAAGCACATGAAAAGATGCTGAACATCGTTAGTCACAGGGAAATGCAAACCAAAGCTATGATGAGATACCACTTCAAATGCACCAGGATAGCGATAATCAAAAAAACATTAACAAGTGTTGGCAAGGATGTAGAGAAATCAGAACTCTCATACATTGGTAGTGAGAATCAAAAATGGTGCAGCCACTTTAGAAAATAGCTTGGCAGTTTCTAAAAGTGTTAAAATGAGTTACCACATGATCCAGCAATTCTTCTCTTAGCTATCTATTCAACAATGATGAAAAAGTGCGTCTGCACCAAGACATGACTGTTCATGGTAGCAGTGTTTATAACATCCAATGAGTAAAAGCAATCCAGATATCCATCAACTGATGGGTGGATAAATGAACATAGTACATCCACCCAAAGGAGTACTACTTGTCTATACAAAGAATGAAGTACTAAAACATGCCACAACATTAGATGATTCTTAAAAGCATTATGCTGAGTAAAAGAAGTCAAAATTTAAAAGAGGAGGAAACTAATAGTGAACTTGGTGCTGCCCAGGAGTGTCCTGAGAAACTTACAGAAATTGTCCCATCCACTGTCCCATCCGCAGTCAACAACAGTGCATCGAGGTGAAGGAGACTTCTGGGAACTCAGCCAGGTAACATTTTAATAGAGTTACATAATTTTCTCTTTGCATTTCACACCACCCTAGCAAGCTGCTGCTTATGACAACCAAATGTGATTACAAGAAGAGACTGTACTGCATATGCAAACATCATCTACTAGTCCTTTAGTCTGATCTCCTTTTCATTTTAAACTAACAAATTGGGATCTTAGATTATACTTGTGGCTTTTATGAATTTCAGTTAGTGTAAATCTAGTCACTTGTTCCTGAGGTATTGAAAAGAACACATCCCTGGTTCAGCAAAGCTGAGGTTTATGTCCTGGATTGTGTTGAATTCACGGAAGTACATGTCACTTTGTGAGCTCTGAGTGAAAATTCAGTTTCCCTCATAGTGATTTCGCATTCTGTATGCTAGATGTCTTTAGAATCAAAACATTTCTAAAAGTTTGTCTCTCAGACGATTCTCTTGCCAAAAAAGACTTTTAGATTGTCTGTTTCCCAAATTCCACTTTGTTCATATTTGCGTACCTTCTTCATCCCTCCCTCCCCATTTATCTCCTTTTAATACATGGAATAGGAAAAAGGATGCTAAACTGAGAATCATGAGACTTAGATCTCCTTCTGACCTCATAGCTCAGAAAATGACTTGACTGTAGCACAGTCTTTATGAATCTTAGTTATTTCATAATTAATATGAGAAATAAGATTAATGAGTGATTCCCAAACCTGTGGTATATCAGATTTTTCAGTAGAACTTTAACAGATAGGTAAATGATTGAAAAATAGATAATAAAGTTTGAAATAAATTTAGAGGGATAGATTTATTTATACATACATAGATATATACAGGTATATGCAGATGATAGACATAGATCTATAGATATAGACACATATATCACTTACCATTGTCCAGGCATGCTAAATAAATCTCTGAGAATAGGGCCCAGGGATCTGTGTTTAAGAGAGTTCCCTAGTTGCTTCTTATGATCAGCCAAATCTGAGAAGCCCTGAACTTGATGATTTCCCAGGTCCCTTCTGTTCTTAAATTCTGTCCTTTTGTTTTATTAATATTTTTAAACAAAACTATTTTTAGATGGGACTTGTAAAAGACCTGGTGTCTCATTGACTTCTTTTCCTTTTATCAGCCTGTTTCCCCGAGTGTCCCACCATCACGATGGCATATAAAACAAATTCACTAGGTGACCCTCACATTCCAAATTCCACTCCTTCCTCTTCTGCTGATGTAAGGGTCCTTATCTCAGTGTTTCTCCTTATTTAAATTACAGTGACAACCCTTTAGGTTATCCTCTTGCTTGCACAATTAACAGACTGCAGCTGTACAAAATGCTGACACGGGCATTCTGCTGTAGTATCCTATAGAACACACACGTAACTCCACTTTTGCTTTATTAAACTGCTTCCCAATCAGATTGCAATTTTTGCTTCTAGGCTTTTGAAGCCTGCCAAGCTCTTCCGAATCCATTTTCTCTGATGTGCTAGCACCTATTGCAACTCAGGTGGCCGGACAGCCAGTGGATGCTGATTTTTATTCTGAAGACTTATAGACCAAGTCTATATTCTTGATTGTATACATTCCCCAATGGGGGGGTATACATAACAGTGAAAATTCAGAGGTAATCCCAAAGTCTTATGCTAATTCTTGCCCACCAAATTAGCATAGCTAATGTGCATATTGTCCCCTATAATCACTTTCTTAACTCCTGTCTACCCTCTGGTGTGGTGGAGGTGCTAATGAGCGGAGAAATGAGTTAGACATAGGAAGTACAAGGCATCAAGAAACATGATAATTAGTCCCTAAATAAGAAAAATGGGGAAGGGTTTACACTTCCGTATTCTTTCTTTTTTACCTCTGTTTTACTTCTCATTTAAGACAGCAAAAATACTCAATTATATTCAACAAATATTCATTCAGCACCTACCGTTGTTCAGAACTGTGCTCAGCGCTGACCAGTTACACAGGGAAATTAAACATATTGCATTCTTTACCCTAAAGGGCTAGTCAATCTAGTATACAGAATAAGACTCAGAAACTGATGTTTCTAATCTAAAATATAATGTAAGCATTTCTCAGCTCCTTACTGCCTAAATTTCTTTGCCAGAGTTTAACTAATTGAGTTATATAAGCACATCTCCTCAACAAATGTTTGCAATCTAAGTGTGTCAGTACACACTAATGTACTCAGTGGTAGAGCCAATATAGAATGGTTCCATTTGCAGCTTTTGTTCACAGTGCAGTCTTGTCTGTTGTATTAACAGAGACTGGAAAACATCAGGCATAATAATTCTGCCTTTAGAAATTTGGACAAACTTGGGGGCTCTAAAAATGATGGTCAGTAGTTTCCCCTGGGGTCTGCTCACATACACAGAACCAGAATTGCCAAGCTCAGATGTATGCCTCAAAGTTTTGAGCAAGTTATAAAATGTATTTCTGTTACAATGAATGGGCATATTGTTATTATTATTAACATCATATGATAGAGACTAAAATGTCAAGGTTATAGCACAATGTCAACAGTAATGATAAAAAACAAAGATTGTGAGTTTTCATGTGGGAATTTTACCACTTGAATATATTAGAAAGGAAAAAGAATACAGCCAGTGTTTCTACTCTAATAGTAACACAGTATTTGTGGAAAAACAAGTAACTTGTTTATTAAACACGGGTGCTTTTAAAGTCATCATAAGACATTTTTGTGCTACAGTAGGGATTGAACTAAAATTATTAACTCATATTTATTGCTTAAATTAATCTCCTCAAAAGAGCCAACAAAAATCTTAATATTCAAAAGTGTGCAACAATGCCAAAAAATGGACAACTTCTGGAAAAAGACAGACATTAAAGATATATATGTGAATGACTATCTCAAGCCAAGTTTTAAAGTAAAACAAATATAATAGTTTGTCCCCGTCCTAAAGCTGGCTTATAAGGACCCTTAATCAAGCTAGACCTGTACTCCATGAAATATGTCAATTACCACGAGTGTCTTTCTTGGCGTCCTGGATTTATAAGGGTGTCCTTCTACTAATAGTGTTCTTGGATTACTCACTAAGATGAAAAAGAAGATTTTTACCCACATTAGGAGTTTTGATGCAGCTTCAACAAGTCCATGGAGTCCATTACTAAGTTGTTTTTATTTGCACTTCATCGTGGGAATCCTACTGTGCTCCTACTTTTACTATTCAAGCATATTTACCTTTGCTGATTTCTGAGACCAGGAGTGATATATCAAAATTTGCATCCTCTTTAGAATTGCTTTGATAACACTTCTTCATTCTCATCAGATTCCACTAATTGGGATAGCTATGAGTATGTCCCCTGGTTAGCATAACCTATGTTAAATATTGAGAGAAAAACACTACCACACATTTCTTTCTCTGAGTTGTAGAAGCAGACCAAATACGTTCTCCTGAGTAGACTTGGAGAAGTCACCATTGATGACTTCATTATGTCATTCAACAAACATGTTGTATTTGTGCTCTGCATGAGATGATCGCTCAGGTGATCCGGATGTAGCGATGAAGAGAACAGGCAGATTTCAGGTCTCACAAAGCTTAGAGTCTAATGGGTAGAGCCATCCATGCTGGCTCCATTTCAGAGTCTTCAGATTTGGATGCCCACGAATTCCTACTGGGCTCTGGGTAATTCACTCACCTCACGCCCTCTTTAGCAAGTCCTTTCCCCCGGCCCCATCCAAAGCCACTATGATGCCAAACATTCTCCTAAAAGGTTCAGTGCAAAATAACTATTTAGCTCTCCACCTCTAGTACTATCCCTTTTCGGTGTCCAAAAAGCTGAAATCCATATTGTATACCTACAGGGAAATGCAGAAAGATACTGAAAGGTGGATCCTTGTTTACATGTCCGATGCATATTATATGCAATCCCACACACTCACTAAAAACAAAATTGCTCCTTCACCGAGTAATTCAAAGTAGCTAAAGAAACAGATTTCAGAATATTTGTTGATTTGTTTTTGTAATACTCAATGGAAAGAGTTTTCTTGATGCCTTCCCTGAGTTTCATGAAAATGGAGATGCAGTCATTATCCTGTAAACAATTCTTTCATATAGTGTACCTGAGGATTAAAGCTTATTTCCCCCCAGATTCAATAATTCCTATTTAAACAGCTTTACTATACACCTATGCTCACAAAACTTTTTTTTCACTGTAGGTACATATGCCAAAGAAAATTTTCTTAGCATAGACATTAAAAAAAATTTCTTTGTAAGAATTTCTCACCCAGGAAGAGAATCCATGTTCCCAGTGGCCTATGTTCCAATGGCACTTTTCTGTTCAGTTCTAAATGCTTAGTCACTTTTCTCACTGTCTGCAGCCACCTAATACATCTCAGCTGGGCAGAGGAGACCTGAGCTGTATATTCTGCTTTGGGACTGGTTTAGTGTGCAGACTGAGGATTACCTCATAGGTCTCCATGCATCCAAGGGGATAGTCTGTTTTCAGAACATTGCGAAACTCCACTGTGAACATCCACTGTTAACTTGAATTTGCAGAACACATAAAATTTGACCCACTATTCAGATCTTTGTTTACTTGGTTTGTTAGTTGCCTTTCTTCTTTTTTTGTTTATTCAGATCTCTCATATGATGTTTTTTGTTTGTTTTGTTTCTGTGGGTTGAAAGTGGAGAGCTTCATTTCACTGTACATACATGGACTAGAGTCTTTCATGCCCGTTGGACTCCACAGTGACTCCAGGGAGACATTTAAAGTGTGAAAAGCAAACCTTGTTCACTTTACCTCGACAAATGTAAATGGCTTTATGGAGAGGGGCAAAGAACATTGTCCTATATTGAGGAAACAGGAGGTAGAAAAATAAGTTTAAAAAAAGAGAGGAGAGACGTTTCAGAAAAAAAAAAAGATTACCTTCCAGTTCTAGAAGAAAATACTCTTAATTTGATTACCCACTCTTATGGTAAGATCAGACTATTCTCAGACTCTACTTCTGAGTGGTCAAATCAACATAAACATATCCTGCTGCTTAATGAGTGGATTTTTAGCATCATGCAAATTGAATATTTGGTATTCCCCCAAATCAGGATTTCTCTCTTAGAGGACAGCAGTTTTGATGCGTAAAGCTTGGAAAGTTCTGGTGAGATTGATGTTGCAGCTCAGAACTCTGACGTTTGGATTAAAGTAACATAGAAATGAATCTTGTATTTGACATTTAAAAGGGAGGCTTTTCTACTGCCCGTGGTTTGCTAAATCATACCAAAAGGAACTGCCATGACAGAAAGACTTGAGAAATCACTTCCATTCATTCTGTATTTTCCCACATTATGGCCAATGAATTGAGACTCAGAGTTATTACATGTTTGATATCACAGCAACATACAAACTAGTGAAGAAATTCACGAATACTAACAATCATTCCCTTTTATGGATAAAATAGCAAAATTTGATTGGTCAACCACATCCACTGGGATCTTCAAGAAAGCATAACATTTGAAATGGTTCTCTTCCTTCTTCCTGAATATGTACTCTTTTTTGAGAAACAGGGCAGGTAGTAGGTAGGTAGGTATACAGGTAGTAGGTAGGTGTACTACTAAAATCTGAATGTTTACAAAAGAATTTCAATAGTTTAATGGAGTGTTTCAGATAAATAGAACTTTCATGGTCTTTATTCTGAAATACTACAATGTATCAGCTTCATAGTTATGTTTAAAAATTCTTATACATTCAAGATCCATTAATATATAAGTCCAAAATGCTTATTAAATCTACTAACATGATTTTCAAAATTTTAGAGTGGAAAACTTTAAAATTGTTTTCCACAAAAAAATATGTAATCAAATGCACAAAATACGTTTTTCAAATGTCATGGATTTGAATTTCCAATAATGATGTATAGATTAGAGCAGATCTTTAAAGCACAATTATTTATCCTTGACTAGGTTATACAAGAGTCTTCTTGTATTTATAAATGCTTTATTTCGTATCTCTTTTCTAGAGAGTCATACCTATAATTCAGTTGTCAGTATAATATGATGTTCTTTACCAAAGACTGTAGAAAGCATAAATGTTATAGATGTGTGTATACATATGTGTGTGTATATATATGTTCATATAAATATATAAAATTGGAACTGCACCTGGAAAGATTGATTGCATGTTTGACATAGCTTTACAGCAACGAGATGAAAATACGTTCGTAAAATATGCTCACCTAGGCGCTTTCTCTTGGGTTCACCTATGTTTTATGAATTGAAACCTCTTTGCCATCTCCTTCAATATATGCAGGAGCTCTGGCCGGGCGTGGTGGCTCATGCCTATAATCCCAGCACTTCGGGAGACTGAGGCAGGCAGATCATGAGGTCAGGAGTTTGAGACCAGCCTGGCCAATATGGTGAAACCCCATCTGTAGTAAAAAATATAAAAATTAGCTGGGCGTGGTGGCGCGCGCCTGTAGCCCCACCTACTCAGGAGGCTGAGGCAGGAGAATAGCTTGAACCCAGGAGGCGGAGGTTTTAGCGAGCCAAGATCATGCCACTGCACTCCAGCCTGGGCGACGGAGTGAGACTTCATCTCAAAAACAAAACAAACAAACAAACAAACAAAATGTGTGTGTGTGTGTGTGTGTGTGTATACACGCATATATATGCAGGAGCTTCTAATTCCAGACCATTTTCCCTGTGTCCTCCTGTCATGCCTAAATATTCATTCACTTAATGAATAGGAAGAAAACCCATTGTCCTAAAGCACTTTTATTTTTTAAAGTCAAACTCCTTTTTGCCTTTTTTAAATAAACATCTTACCACCTCCATAAAATATGTAACTCTCTTCTATGAAAAAGAATATACCATTAACGAGATATATACTAGGGGCCAGTATGTAGTAGTCACTATGTTAAGTGCTGAATGTTCAGAGAAGAAAAGTCACATAATCCCTTTTCTATTGAGTGCACAACCTCAAGAAGAGTCTGGCACCTAAACCATCTAAGAGAAGGGCAAGCACTAGAAGAAAGGGAGGCACGGTGTGCTGTAGGGCTCATTGCCAAACTTGTTGACTCTGAAGATTACTAAAAAATCACTGGAAGAGATCAGATATGAGCCGATTTGGAAGGATGGATGGTAAGTGGAGTAATAGGGGATAGTGGTTAAGGGAGGGGAGTTCCAAATAAAGGGGAGAGAGAGAACAAAATTTCAGAACTGTAGCACCACATGGCATGTTCTGGGAGCTAAGAGTAGATCTATATCCTTGCAGAAGAAGACTGAGAAGGAGTAAGAATTTAATGCTGAATAGGTAGGATGGGCTCGGATAATAAATGGTCTTGCATGATAAGCTAAGATTTTAGGGAATCCTACCAAAAGAAAGAAAAAGAGAGAGAGAGACAGAGAGAGAGAGAGAGAGAGAGGGACAGAGAGAGAGAGAGAAGGAGCAGTCATTTAAAGGTTCTAAGTAGCAAAATTAAAAAAGAAAAATTATTTTAAACTGAAGATAGGGATCAAAATGAGAAATAACAATTAGGAAGCTGTTGCATAGTCCAGTGGCCATGGGGATGATGAGGGGAGACAGATGTGGGAAACATTAGGAAGACTGAATCCACATAAATTCATTCCAGATTTAATGTGGACCTTAAGAGAGAGGAAGTCAAGAATTATGCCTACCACTCTTCCTCCTTGGACATTTTAATGGATGTTTATGCCATTACATGAGATGGCTGAAAAGGATTTGATGGTGAAGCAGGAGGTAGGGATAGAGATAAGTTTAGTTTATCTCCATGTTGAATTTGAAATATTGAAGACCTTTACATGGAGATATTCAGATGGCTGAATTTATGAGTTTGGGGTTCAGAAGAAAGACTCAGAAGCCTAGAATTGAGAGGCACTATTTTAAGTTATAGATAAAATAAGATTTCCCAGGAAACATGTATAGCTAAAAAATAAGTAGGGTGAGTTTGGAACACATATTTTTAAGGTGATGGTGAAAGCCCATGTAGGTGTAGCCAGAACAACCAGAAGAAAACTGTCAGCAAAAGCAAGGGTGACCAGCAAGTTCCAAAACTCTTTGCCTCCATCAACTCCCAGAGAGTAGTTGTATGTATGAAAGATGAATTAATTAAGTTGCATATGTAATGTGAATACAGAATTAAATATAGACATTAATCAATTAAATAAATGCATCACACACCCACAAAAAAAAACAAAAGTCATAAAACTAGTCTTCATGGCCGGGCGCGGTGGCTCACGCTTGTAATCCCAGCACTTTGGGAGGCCGAGGCGGGCGGATCACGAGGTCAGGAGATCGAGACCACGATGAAACCCTGTCTCTACTAAAAATACAAAAAATTAGCCGGGCTTGGTGGCGGGCGCCTGTAGTCCCAGCTACTCGGAGAGGCTGAGGCAGGAGAATGGCGTGAACCCGGGAGGCGGAGCTTGCAGTGAGCCGAGATCGCGCCACTGCACGCCAGCCTGGGTGACAGAGCGAGACTCTGTCTCAAAAAAACAAACAAACAAACAAAAAAACTAGTCTTCATATCATCGATTTCCCATCACACGTGTACCACACATTCTACTTGAACTACAGCTCTGTAGTTTGGTAAAGCTTCTCTTTACTTGTATCTCATTATCGGGAGCTCTCATTTACAAACCTCTGTTTTATTTCCCCACAATAAAAGAGATGCAGTTATTTAACTATGCAGTTATTCAAATCCTTTGGGAAAAAATTATGGGAGTTTTCTAAAATTTTAAAAAATAAAGTAACTTGGGAGCATTAGCATTTTTATATCCACATTCTACTTATTTCAAATTATTCTTTTCCCTTTGCTCTCTGCCCTTGTCCTTTAATTAATTAAGATGTACTGTTTTCCATGGAAAAGCAAGATGGTCCAAAATTACTAGGATTGAATATTTTCCCTTAAACCTTCATTATAGTATTCAGGAGAAGAGAGTAAAGGTGCCAGCTATTAAACTGCTGCTCTCTAGAGAACTTGCGTGAAGATTTTACATTCCTTTACTATCAACCTCAGTGGCACTGACAATTGTAACTTCAATGAAACCAACATAAACATGCATAAGAGCTTTTTCTTATGAAAATCATCACAAATTAATACAAGTATCGATAAACTTGTATAAAAATTGAAATAATAAAAATATATAAAGGGATCAGTTTTTATTGTTTCTAAGCCAGGATAAACCGTGAAATGAAATGACTAAATGATGAAAAATGAACACATTGAAATATACTATGGAGACAGTAAGTGTCTGTTTGTCTTAGGAATTTCATGGGTCTAAAGTAACTTTGTATTAAATGGACATCTTAACTATGGAAGGTGGTCTTTGTTTGTTTGTTTTTTTAACAATAAAACAATGAACTGTTAGCACTTGACTATTTTTTTCCCATAGCCCATGGGTACTTATTTTAATGACCCAAGGTAGTAACAAGAGGCTTGTTCACACATTAAAATGACCTGGGATCATTAACTTTTACCTTGACAACCATCAAAAATGAGTCTGTTTTAATGATTAAAGACACTTAGGATCCAGAATTGCAATTAGTGAAACGTATCTTTAAATATTGTAGGACCCAGTGACTGCATTGATACTGATGAGTTGAGGTCATAAAAGATGGAATAAATCAATTTTTCAACACATATATTCACTGGTCTGAATACTACTCAACTCCTTTACAACTTTCTGTTTGTTATCTGTTCCTCATGAATTGCTAAATTTAGGAAAAAGCCTACTGTGCCCAACATTTCAACTCTGATAAAGAAGAAAGAAGGATCCCTAATCTGTATCTCGGAAAGCTAATATGACACTTGCATCAGAGGCCACTAGTTAAAGAAACCAGGAAAGAAAAAGCAGACGTGTCTTCTCTAAAAATATCTATGAAGTAGGATAAGAAAGTCTTGGTTGCTTTTTGGATAGAAAAGTAACCTCAGCAACTACGGTATCTGATAAGAGAATACTATTGCTGTGTGTTTGCCTGGTTATATAGTGAAAGCAGAATTATTAGAAGTACATGTGAAAAATAAAGTAGTTATAACTATCATCTTAAAATAAGCATCCTTCAGTAATCAAAACAGCATGGTACTGGTACAAAAACAGGCACACAGACCAGTGGAACAGAATAGAGAATTTACAAATAAAATTGCACATGTACAACCATCTGATATTCAACAAGCCCGACAAAAGTAAGCAATGGGGAAAGGATTCCCTATTTAATAAATGGTGCTGGGAAAACTGGCTAGCCATATGTAGAAAATTGAAACTAGATCCCTTCCTTACACCTTACACAAAAATTAACTCAAGATGTTTAAAAGACTTACACGTAAAACCCAAAACAGTTAAAACCCTAGCAGAAAATCCAGGCAATACTGTTCAGGACATAGGCATGGGCAAAGACTTTATGACGAAATTGCCAAAAGCAATTGCGACAACAGCAAAAAATGACAAATGGGATCTAATTAAACTAAAGAGCTTCTGCACAGCAAATAAAACTATCATCAGAGTGAACAGACAACCTACAGAATGGGAGAAAATTTTTGAAATCTATCCATCTGACAAAGGTCTAACATCCAGAATCTACAAAGAACTTAAGCAAATTTACAAGAAAAAACAAACAACCCCATTAAAAAGTGGGCAAATGATAGGAACAGACACTTCTCAAAAAAAGACATACATACGGCCAACAAACGCATGAAAAATAGCTCAACATCACTGATCATTAGAGTAATGCAAATCAAAACCACAATGAGATACCATTTTGTACCAGTCAGAATGATGATTAGGAAAAAGTCAGGGAACAACAGATGCTGACGAGGTTGTGGAGAAATAGGAATGCTTTTACACTGTTGGTGGGAATGTAAATGAGTTCAACCATTGTGGAAGACAGTGTGGCAATTCCTCCATGATTTAGAACCAGAAATACCATTTGACTCAGCAATCCCATTACCGCATATACACCCAAAGGAATATAAACCATTCTATTATAAAGATACATGTAGGCGTATGTTCATTGCAGCACTATTCACAATAGCAAAGACATGTAATCAACCCAAATGCCCATCAATGATAGACGGGATAAAGAAAATGTGGTACATATACACCATGGAATACTATGCAGCCATATAAAGGAATGAGATCATGTCCTTTGCAGGGAGATGGATGAAGCTGGAATCCATCATCCTCAGCAAGCTAATTCAGGAACAGAAAACCAAACACTAAATGTTCTCACTCGTAAGTGGGAGCTGAACAATGAGAACCCATGGACATGAGAGGAGAACAACATTTACTGAGGCCTATTGGGGGAGGGTGGAGGTGGGAGAGCATTAGAGAAAAGAGCTGATGCATGTTGGGCTTAATACCTGGGTGATGGGTGAATAAGTGCAGTAGACCACCATGGCACATGTTCACCTGTGTAACAAACCTGCACACCCTGCACATGTACCCCAGAATTTAATTTAAAAAAAATTTTTTTTAAATGTGTCCTTGAATCTACTTTATCATGATTCTCAAACCGTGGGATTAGACTTTGAGGAAACACATGGAGGAAATTCTGAATGCATTAAAAGGAATGTGGCCAGCCATGCTGGCTCAAGCCTGTAATCCCAGCACTTTGAGAGGCCAAGGCAGGAGGATCCCTTGATCCCAGGAATTTGAGATCAATCTGGACAAAACAGTAAGACCCCCATCTCTTAAAAATTTAAAATAAATAAATAAATAATGGAAATATAATGATAGAATCTCGACTAGCTTATTATGAAACTCATTTTTAAAACTTTCATAAAATCCATCAGTTTGTTGTAGAATTCCTTGAGCCAGTATCTTGCCCCAGTTTTCCTCTTACCATTTGTTTTCTTTTTTTGCTGAAGCCCTTTGTTGTATCCACCACTATTAAGCTTATTTAAAGTTTATCCTCGCCTTTCATCACTACATTTAACTTATACTAATTTGAACATTTACATATCAAAGTCCAGAAAATAAATGATCAATTTATTCAGCAAATAATTCCATTGTATTTCCAATGTCTAAATGTCAGATTAGATTATATTAATTTTTGAGTAGAAGAAATATAAGTTTATCCATTCCTTGGAATATCTTGATTGCTTAGGGTATCACGGAAACCTTCAGTAAGGCGTTTTTTAGAAGGGTTCTTTAGCATATAAACAACAATATAACTTTAGAAAATTACCCTCCAGCCTGACGCAGCTATCTTTAATTGTCCGTATTGCCTTTGCCTATTTGTTCCCATCCTCCCCTCATTCATAACTATAAATCTACATGCTGATTTTTAATCTGAAAGTTTATCCTGGTTTTTCTATGTTGCTACATAGACTTTGTATTTAATGGACATCTGCTTATTATCATGGCAGGGTGGGTTTTCTGGAGACAGACAATGAGAGTTTGGAGTGGAAGATGTGGGTTCGAGATTAACATCTGTAAAGGGGTGAGGAGGGGACAGGGCTGCATGTGGGGAAAGCTAAACAGTGAAGGAGGCATAATAGCATGTCTCCAACTCTGCAAGGAACTCTGGAGTGAGTACTAACTGTCCAAATGCCCCATTCTGGGCCCAAAGGGCTAGGCCCCTCGATTTTCACTCTGTATAATCATCCGATTTGGGTTGCTTTGGGCAGGGCATGACCTCAGGAAAGTGGGTTCCTTGATGCTGAAGCCGACCATGAATGAACTGTCACTGGAGACTGCCTACTGTCCAGACTCCCTGAAGGCGGGCAGTAGATCCCCAAGTCCACCACATTCATTCATCTTTGATTGCTTATGGCAGAAACGAAAGTCAGGCTGGCTAAAATTCTATCGTAGATCCAGGAATAGCTAGACACATGTGCTCAATGGACAATGAGAGGAATCAATATTTCCTTTTCATTTCTGCTTTGACTTTGTTCTTGGGTAGGTTCTTCCTTCCTACTGACAAATGTGGCTACCAACACCCAGAGCTGACAGAGCACACTGCTATGTGAAGGTTTTCAGCAAATTTCCAGGGATTGACACTGATTCAGCAAAGGAATTTAGGGACATGATTGGAAAGCTGTGAAGGCTGATTATTCATTAAAAGATTGAGATGCTATTGCTCAAAGAACACAGAAGGGATGTCGGACAAGCAAAAACTATAATTCTTTATTTTCCTTGACACAGTCATAGGTCTAAGGGGTAAGCAGCTGAGTTAAGCTAGGCCGATCAAAACATACTTCCTGAAATTAGAAACTAGGCAGAGATATTGTCACTGAGTGTTGTTAGAACTGAATTATCTGAAGGTAGCCTCTTAAAGGAGTTTTATTTCTGTAATTATTTTCAAATCAGTTTTACCATCCTGGCTCTACATTTTTAGAACTTTAGTCAAGCTCTTTATCTGAAAAATGTGAAGAGTAATGGGACATAGAAATAGAAATGTTTTTAAACTTGAAAGGCTTACTATATATAAGTAAGCACAAATCCTGACATTTTGTAAGGAATCAGTAATGTAAGCTGTTATTGTTATTACTAGTAGCGGTAATACTAGTAGCAGTATAGAACATCTATTAATCAAAGAGCTATCATGGTCTAAACAGCATGCTAGACACTATGCAAATTACAAACACAAATCAAACCTAAGTTTTATGCTTAAGGAGATTCCAGTCTGGAGAAAGGGATAATTAATATATGTTAATTATATACAGTATATTTTACAGCCCGTTTGGAAAAATAGACTTTGAATATCTAGCCCCTATAGAGGTAATTTTGCATTATATCATTGCATATTAATAAATCAGATGATTATAAATATATATATACACGCACGTACACATATGTATGCATATAATGTATGTGTGTTTGTGGTAGGCCAAGATAAAGAAAAGAGGAGAAAATATTTTAAACCATTTGAATAGCTTCTAAAGTTTATACATATTTGTGTAATATAAACCATGACTGAATTTGGTATGCCAACTTCCTGAACAAAAATATATCAGAATATATTAATCACAGTAGGAAGCTATGCCTGCTACATATAATTTTAGCCAATGGCTTAATATCTGTTCTTAGTTTAATTACTTCAAAGTGTCAATATTTTAATTCAGAAGATTAAACAGAAGACAATTCTTAATCTTAAAGTGTCTATTTTTAACTCACTGGTACCATACCCCTATCTGACTTTAAATATATTGGGGTTTTTCCTTTATTATAAATAGAGTGCTTTATTGCCAAGATATGACCAGGTTAGAACTTAGTTGAAATTTCCCCAGGGCAGGGATTATATGTTCATCTGTGTATGCTTGACAGCGCGTAGTATGTAAAAGGTCTTCATACACTTATATCATTTTTTAAGTGAAGCAATAAGTGCCTGTCAAGATCATCAGGAACACAGGTATAGTCCCTGACCCAGTACTTTTCTTTTCTTTTCTTTTCTTTTTTTTTTTTGAGATGGAGTTTCGCTCTTGTTGCCCAGGCTGGAGTGCAATGGCACAGTCTCTGCCCACTGCAACCTCTGACTCCCAGGTTCAAGCGATTCTCCTGCCTCAGCTTCCCGCATGGCTGGGATTATGGGCACAAGCTACCACGCCCAGCTAATTTTTGTATTTTTAGTAGAGATGGTGTTTCACCATGTTAGCCAGGCTGGCCTCGAACTCCTGACCTCAGGAGATCCACCCGTCTCAGCCTCCCAAAGTGGGGGATTACAGGGGTGAGCCACCGTACCAGGCCAACCCAGTACTTTTCTGTAAACTCTTTGCTAGTAGTCTTCAGTGAGATAGGAGCTTATGCTGGAATATAAATCGACTATGTCATAGACACACTGTTTGGCTCGGCTAACATTTTCTTCGCAAGACTTTCTGAATGAAGAAAGAAATGCACTAATTTACAATGTTAGTTCACCACAGACTGTTTACTGACCTGCTATTTCAAGGAGCATTGGTATAGCGTCTATGGTCCAAGCGGCTAAAACATGGTATCACAAGCAAACCTTAATGCAGAATTTTCTATCTTCAAACATTTGGGTGGCAAGGTAAGTAGCTGGAGATCATTTAAAAAAAATATTTGAAAGTGAAATGTTTTTCATTACATTCATTTTTGTAGGGTGTATATTATGCTGGTTTCTGTATGAAAATTCAATTAATTTATAAGTTTACTTGTTATAAATTTGTCTTATTCACCATCTGTGCCCTGTACAAATAAGCAAGAAAAATATTCTAAGTTCTTATCCAAAATAAATGTTTTATTTTTCCAGTGTTTTATATATAACCAGGAGGCCTGGATTGCGAGGCTAGTGAAATATCAGCAGTAGGTCATGGAGCAAGGTCAAGATGGGCTGGGACTGGAGACATTGGTCAATCTCTAGGGTCTTCTACCCAAGAAGGAACATTCAGTTCAACATACTATATCCAAAATGACATGGAAAAGATCATTGAACAACAGAAAAAATATACACATTTACTACAGATGTGAATGGTGCTTCCAACAATTGTGCCGAGCACAATCTGTAGAATTTTATGTGGCGGTCCTGAGCTCTGTGGGTCAGTAGATGGGTCATAGACACTACACCAAGACCTACCTAAGGATGTCCAATCAAATGTTTGAGTGTAATAGCAAAACTGTAGACGCTTGAAAATGTCAAGGGTCAAGATGGACAGCGATGCCTTACCTCTAGTTGACAAATCTGCTGAAGAATAGGGCTATAACTAATGGCTACTACTATAAAAAGTAGAATCCAACCCTCAAGGGAAATTGGGGCTTACAAAAGAAACCATTTTTTAGAGTTCTAGCCAAATTGACTAGAATTTGTGATAAAAGTAATGTCTTTAAAGAATAAGTGGTGCAACAATAAGAACCAGGAAAATCTATCCCTCCGTGGCCTTCAGATTGGGCAGAGATCCTTGTACATACACCATATATTAATGAGAATTACAGCAGGGGTAATATTCAAAATATATTTAATAAACAGCATAGTGTGGTTATCGGCCAATCAGAATAAATGTTGCCTATAGCTGGGAAAACAGGGTTGAGAGGATCTTGCTATGCTAAGAGTTAACTCTCTAGTTGCTGCATTATGGTGATGAAAACAGCCCAGTTGTCCCATAGAAATGATATTTATGGGTTTTGTGAATAAATACAGAAATTGACCCTCCTGGTCTTAAAACTCGAAACTTACATTTGTCTCATCCGAGTTCCTTCCACAGAAAAATGACCCTCAGGCAAGGGACTGAAACTCCTCAGATCACTGCACCCAGACAATGAGACGCCAGCCCCCTCATCCATCATGGTGGCTTCCTTGCCCCTCCCGAATTCCTGTTTTCCCACCTTCCCAGCTATATAAACCCCCCAGTTTTAGTCAATCAGGTAGAGATGGATTTGAGACTGATCCCCCATTCTCCCGGTTGACGTCCGTCTAATAACAGCCCTCTTCCCTGGCGGTACTCCTCTCAGTGATTGGCTTTTTGTGCAGTGAGCAACAGGATCTAGACTGTACGCTGGCATTTTGGTAACACAGAGATTACGGCACTAGTCCACAAATATGGCTGCATATTGGAATCAACTGTGAATTGTTTTTTGAATGCTGATACTATTCTTAGAGATTTTCATTAATTGTTCTTGAGGGGGTGGCCTAGATATGGGGATTTTTTAAGTTACTGGATTATTCTAGTGTATTTGTCTAGTACATTTGTCACCCGTCTTTGTTTTATAATTGAGGTTATATGCATTGTCTTATGGTTGGCATTTTATTTCATAAAATAGTGTGGAAAGGTTTAATCGCTGTAAAATATTGACACCATTTATGAAGCAATTTTTCTTTCTTTAAGATTTTTAGTCAACAGAATGAAGTGTGAGAATCACTGATTTAGCATTCAGGCAATGAGAAGACCAAGAATGAATCAGTACGCACCCTTCTCTCCTACACACATTAGTGTATAAAACCTATGTTATCAACAACTTAAAAAATAGCTCACTTCAGTTTCAACGGTTTAAGTTTTCAGGAAAATGGATCATAGTAGATTTCATATTCTCTTATCATCCAAATTCCCTTAGCAATGTCCATCTTCCAAGTTCTAGTCAATGTCAAATATTTGTCACCATCTTTGTTTTGTAATCGAGGTTATATGCATTGTCTTATGGTCGGCATTTTATTTCATAAAATAGTGTGGAAAGGTTTAATCACTGTAAAATACTGACAGCATTTATGAAGCAATTTTTCTTTCTTTCTTAAAGATTTTTTGTCAGCAGAAAATCCTTTCAACCTGGCTCTCCTCTCCTGGAAGAAATTATGCATGGAAATTCCTTTTTTACATGCTTTCATTGAAACCCAAATCAGTATCTGAAATGTGTTCTATACTAGAGCAGGTTGTGCTTCAAGCTTTGTCTTGGCAAGATACAGAAATTAAAGTCATGGGCCAATTTTTGAATTAACATGAAAATTCTTTTTTATGTGCATATGAAAACATGTCTTTGAAACATCTTGCCAAAGGCTTCTTCGTCTTCTGGTTGTTATATAGAAACATGGTCATCCCAAAGGGGCAGAAAAAAAAAACCCAACTGTGTTCCACCTTAATCAGATTCACAATCATGTCCTAATGTAATTTGTCCTAATCCATTTCGGAGGAAGATAACCATTTATGATTCCCAGAGACGTGTGGGAATAAATGTGGCTATATGGAAATTCCCTGGGTGTTCTGTATACTATATTTACTAGTTCATAAAAAAGCTAATTACATTTCTGAAAAGAAGGCTTTACAGATGCAATGTATATTCTAAATACAAAACCCTACTCTGTCACCCCACAGTCATATGGTCCTTATCTGTTTGCCATATACAAACTGTATTCTGGATTACAGTAACTTAGTTTATAATAAAAAGCACATACATTACTGTATTAGCCTAATCGTATATGTCAATGTTTGAGAGACAGTCCTATTTTTAGTTTTACTGGGAAAAAAATAGGTAACACTCAGCATAGTAAGTAACAAATTACCCTGTAGTAAAATAGAAAATGATTGGTTCCTGATTTTTTCCCCAATGTCTTGGAAGATAAATACGTTAAGTGGCTTGTTAAAAAACCCAGCATAACTTTGTTTCTGAGATGCTATTGTAGAGAATGCTTCTGAGGGTATTGAATCTACAAGTTTATTCTGCAATGAAATCCTTTTTCATGGATTTTATTGTTCATTATAAGCATGTTTTTACAAAAGCAATGTTTTCTATAAACAGAACTGGTAATAGATGACACATTACTGAAGCAAGCCAGAAATGTAAATAATCAAACGGTTTCTATTTACTTTTCTGCAATAATCATGAAATCATACTGACCTAACATCTTACCATTTGTTTATTTATTTTTCATGTGATATATTTTTTTCTTTAGTGCCTTTCAATGGTCATTTGTAGCTAAATGAACTCTGCTTTGCTCTCTTGGGCTATAGGAACTCTATCGTTTCACTTAGTCAATAATGTGGTTTCAAAGGCCATAGAGTACTCCTTATGGAAGTTTTGGGGAGAGCATAATTGCTCACTGTTGTCAGGGAAAGCGATCTTTGAGGACATCTGGGAATCTGATCTTCCCTCAAAACTAGGACAAATCATGAGTAAACTGATTGACAAACATGATCATTTGTAATTGAATTAAAACAAAGTAACATCTAAATTTAAATAACAAAGCTTCTCTAGGCCATGAATAGAGAGATATTCAGCTATTTAACTTTTTAATGTTTGACCATACCTCTGGTCAACGTTAAAGCTTAAGTATCAGGTCCCGGACTCTCTAACTGCTTGGCAAATGAACATCACCTGCTCCTCTTTCCCACTGCTACTCGCTCCACCAAAGAAATACCTTAATCCTTCATCTAGTATTCTTCCCTCCATCTTCTTCCTTCCTCTCAAGAGTCCCCAATGACTTCTTGAGAGATAATTATGCCTGTAGCTCAGGGACTTAAAGTAATCACCAGGCTTGGCATGAAAGAATGCTGGAATGCAAACTGAAGTGCGAAGCAACAAAGATTCAGTGCAGATATTATGAAAAGGGAATGCATTATAGCAATTACTCAGTTGGCCTGATTTCTGCCAGCCTACAGGATACAGCAAGGAGGCCAAAGCATAAACACCACCTAGTATTAGTCATCATAACTCATTGACATTTGGTGTTCCGGACCCAGTGGAAGTCTTTGCATAAAGATCTGGAAGCTTTGATAACAAAGCTTCTAGAAAAGAAAAACAAAGTTCATAGACTTTTTGGCTTTTATTCAGTATAACATCAACTTCTCCCTGTGTCTCCCTTTCAAGTTGGAGGTTACAGTACGGAGCTGTGTTTAGAGAAGCTTAATCATAAAATATCATGTAAAGTTGTGAAGTGCTGCTAGAGTGAACAGTTAGCTCGTTTGATGAGAGTCGGTTGCAACTGACAATGAGGTTGAGAGTGTGATTGCTGCTTGGGCTGCAGGCACTCACGCTGTCACAGTCTATAACCCGAATCCCCACCAGCCACCTATTAATGCTTGATTTTTATCACAGGGGATGAAGAAAATAGCACAGAATCATCAACATAACTTGAGAAAATTCTAAGTGTATGCTGAAATAAGAGTAGCACTGTCACATCACAAATGTAGACTGCATCATCAAAAAGACATGACAAGGAGGAAAAGGGGAAAACTATACATGTTTTGGAAGAAAGTTCTAGTTTTCCTAGAACTCGCCTCATTTGCTTCAAACGGTCCTAGTGTATGTGATTTTCCTGAAGTCATTATTAATTTCACTCTGAAATTGAACCAGTTTGCACAATGAATTATACAGTCTCATTCTCACTTTATCCAATTTGACATGACTCAGAAGTGTGAGAAAGCAGATTTATGTAGAGCATCTTTGATGTATCTTGTGTTTCACATGTGCTACATAAAGAATCTGTATTAACTGTATTATTTAAACAAAGTAAAGCAATACATTCTATTGGATGGTGTCAATACACAGCGATGAAGTTGCTTAATTACATAAAGGATCATTACTTTTAATAATCATGTAAGTATTTTAATCCTGATTTTAGTGGTTTTCTAGCCATTTTTCATAAGTTACTGGAAAAGGATTCTTAGAAGTGAAACTCACAGAATTAAAAAAAAATTCTAAACTCCAGATGAGCCAAACTGTTTCACTTATTCTGACCCCTAACATCCACACAGCTGAATGGAGATAACCAAAATTATCCGATGAACTGTCCCGTGTCCCAGTTGGTAGCTTAAGGCACTGAATAATGGAATCCATTGAGTGCTAAATACATCAATTATCTATTATAATTGTTATAATAATTCTGTTATAATTGTTCTGAACACTGGCAACTTTAATTAAGGAACAAGGTTGTAGTATTGGATAATGTTATGAGCTAAAAGACAATTGTTTCTAGTTTTCTTTTCTATAATTTTTTTGTGCCAGACATATTCATGCATTTCACTCAAGATGATTTCCTTAGACAAGGAATTTAAGCCAGGCTTATTCATGGCAGCCAAATGTGACCATGCTATGCCCTCTTCTCACATACTACCAATTGTGGCAGCAGAATGGATTCCGAAACAATCTGCATTGATTGTTAGACTAGATAAACTGTTCATCTTAAGTGAAGTTAGGGACACATATTTTGGGAAGCTTTAGGGGACAGAAACTGAAGCACTAAATAATTATTTTAATCAACACTGCTGCTCATAAGAGCAGCTAATAAACCATGTGAAGCAACAGTGTGAACTACTTTTTTTTTCTTCCTAACAATTCATTTTGGGACCCACATGCCTAGATTATGGCAACAGCTGTTTTGGAACTAGCTTTGTTTGTTTAATCAAATGTATTTGCACTTTAAGTCTTCTCTGTGTTATGGTTATTTATTATTATTATTAAATGATATTCGCATGATCTGGGGCCATAAAGCATCCAATTTAATTGCATATGTTTTTTGAAATTTCAAACAGGATTGGTAACCTGTTGCCACTTTTTTCCTTTCATTTAGGGCATAAATCACTAGAGAACAACTGAAGTAGTTCGCTTTGATTTTATTTAGTGCTTTGGTTCCTAACCCATAAGGGAAGTGACTGAGATTCAAACATTTTTTTTCAATTAATTTGATTTCGAAACTTGCAGGAAGCTGTCACAATGATTCAAAACTGTTTTCTCTAAAACAGTAAGTGTAATCTTTGATACAACTGGGCCAATTAGTCGCATTGTAAAATAAGTGCGGGAATAGAAAATTAGGTCAGCTGAATGGTCCAATGGTGACAATAAAATGCTGTGCATTTATATTTCCAAATACTTACTGTAGTAATTGCCACAAAAATGAGTCCTATGAAATGAACCTGAGGGTTCCCTGAGTAATAATTTATTTCACTTACTACATATGGATACTGAGTAAGGCAGCCTCACTTTGGACTTTCAAGGAAGAGGAAAGATCCAGAACTGTCTCTAAAACACTTTTGATACAAATTTGGCCAATGAAATAATTGGGCACTCAATTAGGCAGCAAAAAACCTACTCCAATTTAGAAACAAACTGACTGATGAGACCAAGTAAAATAATGGACCTCATGGTACCACAAACATGAAAGTCAAACCTAAATTATTCAAGCAACTATAACTTGATTACATCAGTTTTAATCACTTGATCTTTCAGCCCCAAAACACAGCTTTTTAAATACTACTTTATATTTCTTGTATACAGTAGTCATCCTTTTCTATGTATGCTGTGTAGGTCCAGGATACTTTTATCAATAGAACGTGATAGCTATTTATGTCTATCTTTCATCATTTACATATGATTCATTTACTCATGAAATGTTTATTAAGGATCTGCTCTATGCTAGCCTCATTCTAAGGCCTGAGGATAAAATTATGGGCTGGATAAACAAAGGCCCTACATACTGAAGATAAACAGCCAAGCAAATAGTAACAATAACTTAAAAAGGATTATGATAATAGAAGTCAAGGTCACATTGGGAGCATGAAGGGGCATCTCACCTAGTCTGGGGTGTGTGTGTGTGTGTGTGTGTGTGTGTGTGTGTGTGTGTGTGTGTGTGTGTGTGTGTGTGTGTGGTGGGGTTGGTTAGAGGAGGCTTTCTGGAGGAAATGACATTAGAGACTTGAGGGAACGCGCCAGGGAATGAAAGCGGCTCAGAGCAGCCCCTACATGCAGCTCCTCAATTAATTGTTCTTCCTGGATATGGTCCTCCCTCATTCCAGAGTTTCCAGTGAGAACTTCAGAATGTAGTGAAAACCTCGTCTCCTTAGGCCAGATCCCAACTTGGTACAGGTATGTTCGCCTGCCGTGTTCATGTTGTTGTTTTATAACTGCATTAGTCAACAACATTTAGAGATTAAAACATTTCCCTTCAAAATCCACACTTTGGGCTTCTCTTGCAAAAACATAAAAAAGGAAGCTCTGGCAATAGTGATCTTGGCTTCCTGGGTAGCAGTTAATCCCTTGGAGCAAATAGGACTCTCCTGCACACCACAATCCCTTCATTCTTTACTAACCCTTAGTATGAATGACTGGCTCTAACATTTCATACTTCACCTCCTCAACTTCGCTCACTTAGGTCACTTTGCTGGCATCTATAGACGTTTCGGCTTGTAACCTAGGCTTAATGCTATACCAGGTTTTAAGTAAAAGAAACACCTGATATTTCATAGCCTTTTGGGTGTTGAGTTAACCTGATCCTTCACTGCAGGGTGTATGTGTGTGGATATAGCCCACAGATGTTTAATTCCCATTACCAATATATAAGAAACATCACCCTGGATTTTTTTTTTACTGGTTCTGTTTTTCTTGTTCATACCTTGCCCACGTATTTACAGGCAATTTTGTTATTGTTCTCAATTGAACTGCACATAATTGCTTAAACAAGACACACATTCAAATATACAAAGTGTCATTTTTTAAGTAAAGGGATATGCATGAACTCTAAAGAAAATAAGATTTTAAAAAGAATTTAAAACATACTCAAGCCTCAAATATTTGTACTTTGTGAATGATCCTTTAAGCCTGTCTAGGCAGGCAAGTTCATTGAGGAAGTTTTTTGAGGCGGATTGTAGAAACACTCATGTCTGAATGTTCAAATGAACAATATGGAAGGATATCGTGAAATGAACAATTTGGTAAAGGCATCTGGACAACACCTAGGGGCAGATGCACATACAACAGAGAAAAATAATAATATAGCAGCCTTAATGGACTCAATTACCGTGCAGTACACGCTTTAGTGTCTTCTTGGACCCCCTTAAACTGTGTATTAAACATTTGGAATTAAATTGAGGCTCATGAGGTGTTTCAAGTTTGTTTTTCCTTGATTGTTTAATAAAAGAAGAATAAGTGAGGCTACTGGAGGGAGAACAACAATTTCTTACAAGGTAGGAATTCTGAATTCCTGACACGAAGCTAGTCCTGCTTAAATTATCATGAAAGACATTTGAGTGGACTTGGGCATGAAGCATTATGTACTGCTAAGAAAGAGTGAATGAGGGGCAAAGAGGAGTGACTTGGGATTGGGGTGGGGGAATTGACCTTCCAGCAGAATGAGGGTCAGGGGAGCTCACACGGTGAGAAGGGCAGAGAAGTGAAGAAAGAAGGAGGCCAAATTTGCAGTCATTAGACTGGATATGGTTGATTGTCACTCAGCACCCGTTTCTAGCCCATTCCTCTGTTCCTCCCTGCACTATAGAGCTGGAAAGTTAAAGACTGCGTTTCCCACACTTTCTTACAGGTAGGGTTCTAGAGAGGAATTAGGTCTCTCCAATCTGATGTGCCTTCAGAAGATCTAGAAGGTAAATGAGACAGAAGCTATCTTCTTTTTTTTTTCAATTATACTTTATGTTTTAGGGTACATGTGCACAATGTGCAGCTTTCTTGATACTGATTCTGACACACAAAGGAAGGTCCTGGAATGTGAGGGTCAAGGGACTTTTGCAAAGGCCAACCTCAGCATTCTGGTGGCTCCCTGGTCCCTGAATTGCACCTGTTTGCTCTTAACTGAGTAGTTCTAAAGTTGCCTTCATGTTCCCTGCTCTGCCATTGTCCCCAATTATTTCTTTGAACCCATTTTACTTCAAATACCTAGAGTACTCTCTATTTTCTGCACCGAATGTTGACTAATACAGTCCTAGTTCCAGAATTTGAAGCTAGCAGATGGAACCCATCCAACTGGAGAGACATTGATAGAGGAATCAGGATGGCTTTGTTATGGTTTGGGAAGATCTATCTGTAAACAGCATAATCCAGGCTTTTAGCTTAGAGGAGGCTTCCAGGGAAAGGGTTGGAAGAAGTTGGGTGCAGCCCCAAATAAAGTCAAATATTGGAAGTTGTGTCAAGGCAACACATAGGAACTAAGAAAAATTATAAAGAAAAGTTAGACTAAAGCATTATTCCATTGGTTGGACAAATAATGACTTAGCAGTAGGGTAAAAGAAATTTTATAAGTGATAAGCTTAAAAAAAAAATCCCAGGCTCTAGAGTGTAGTGGGCAGAAGAATAAAGACAACTAAAGAAAACCACTCTGTAACGGCTAGACTCTGGATCCCATCTAGAGACATGCCTCTAGAGAAGTGAATGATAGCGGACCTGACAATAACAGGACTGGCTCAAGAACTAGTACAGTACTGATGTTATAAGTAGGAAAAGCAATCCAGGGAACTGAATCCTAAACACTTACAATCTGCCCTGTTACAGTGATGAGTCTGCAGAGACAATGTATGCATGCTGGATACTATACAGACAGGGAGGGTGGGGATAGGCAAAGTAACAAGTTAAGGGGATGTGGAAAGAAGATGCACACTAGAAAAGGCTGCAAGAAATGGGCAGAGGAAAGTATGGGGGAATATGCCTATCACTTTTATTTCAAGAGAATCATTCAAGTGTATACCCAGCAGTTGAATAAAAGACTACAAAACTGAGTGATTTTACTCCTTGCAACAAGAGAGAGGGCCCTCTCAGTGACCTATAAAGAACTGCAGAAAATATATTTAAAAACATTTTAGAGTACAGGTCTCACTCTGTCACCCAGGTTAGAGTGCAGTGGCACAATCATAGCTCACTGCAACCTCAAACTCCTCTAGAGACTGGGCATTGCTATATTGCTCAGGCTGGTCTCGAACTCTTGGAGTCAAGTGATCCTCCCTTTTTGGCCTCTTGAAGTGCTGAGATTACAGTTGTGGGCCACTGTACTTGCCTGTAGAAAGTATTTTATAAAGGGAGTCAGCACAATATTCTTTTGCCTCACATTTTTATTCCAATATTATTCTCATATTACTCTCAAGTTTAATAATTTATTATGTTGGGAAAATACACCAAAAACATTTCAAGCACTGGGCATAGGCAGATTAAAACTTCAAACAGAGGTAGCATAATGTGAGTAAAAGATCTGGATAGGAAAACTAACCTCCAGAAATTGTCATTAACCATTGTCATTAATCACTGTCATTGATATTTGGACAATTGATTTTTTCTGGCTCCAAAATTTCTGATAGATAAGGAAGAGAGTTGGGTCATGTCATCTTCAGGAGCAAATAAAGATTGATGCAAAATTATGTGCCCGGAATTTCTTTTTAAGTGAGAAAAAATAAATCCAAGAAAATACCCATTTCTGGCAATGATGCTGAGAAACTCACTCATATGTTGTGCTTGGTGATGTAAATTTGTTCAAACTTTTTGGGAATAATGTATGGTATGTTCTAGGAGCCTTAAAAATGTATCATTGAATACATGGTGCTATATTTTGAAACGTACTTTAAGAAAATAATTTTTAAAACATGGGAACACTAGATGACAAAAGTATCCACATTATTTTCAGTATTATAGAATAATACAACTTAAATATTAAAAATAAGATACTTAGGTCAATATAATAAGTTTAAAGGAGTGTTATTTAGAGATTAAAATTATCTTCCAAAGACACTGTAGAAACAGAATTGTGTATACTGCAATATTAAATAAAAAGGCAAATACAAAATTAAATATATACAATAACTATGTAAAAAATGGCCACAAAAAGTTTTCTAGGAAAAAAAATTTTATAATCTTATCTTCCTATTGAATTTAAATATCCTAGTTTCAAAGCAGCACCTCTGCCATCAAACAAGATCTCTAGAGGAGGCCGGACACGGTGGCTCATGCTTGTCATCCTAGCACTTTGGGAGGCCATGGTGGGCAGATCACCTGAGGTCAGGGATTTGAGACTAGCCTGGCCAACATGGCAAAACCCTGTCTCTACTTAAAAAACAAAAACTAACTGGACATGGTGGTGCTTGCCTGCAATCCCAGCTACTCGGGAGGCTGAGGTACTTGAACCCAGGAGGCCAAGGTTGCAGTGAGCCGAGATTGTGCCACTGCACTCCAGCCTGGGCAACAGAGAGAGACTCTGTCTCAAAAAAAAAAAAAAAAGAAAAAAAATCTCCCGAGGAGAACATCCCTGGGCTAGGCCCACTGATGTCTTATTCTTCTCACTGTGCATCCTTCATTAATGAAAGAAGTGTCCCCAGGGCCCTTCCCGTTGAATATAGCTGGCTAGTGGGTTTGCTAACCTTGCTTAGTTGATCCAATCTATGATGCCCACCTAGTCGAGCTTTCTATTCCCTTCTTATTGCCAGGCACTTTCAACTTCACCTCATTTACTACAGGGCAGTGTCATCACCAGTCCTTCAAGCAACTATCCCATCAATGAATTATACAGGCTCAGATATCCTTGCCAGCAGGTTAAATCTGATGCTACTAAAAAATACGCAATGATAACAACCACTCCTCTATCAAGCCTTGTATTTTGGGTCTCCTGTGTCAACACCTTTATTCATTCTCATATATACTCTCTCTGTCCCGGTTAGTTCATATTGACCAGGACCTGGTGATGAATTTGGTGAATATTCCATTTCTTCCCAGCCCATGCAAAAAGGGTACATTCCCACTAAAGCCATGCTGCAAACAGATCCTAGTTATTGGACTAGAAATAATAAGAGGAGAAGGGGCAAGTTGTGAAGAGAAAGATAATTTATTTTGTGAGGCATCTGCTTTATGTGAACTCTCTGTAGACACTCTAGGCACAGGGAGGCTGTTCTTTCTTAGTAGGCAGAAGGTGTCATTTCTTTCACCTTGGAGGATTCAGGTGATTTCTGGGGATACAGGTTCTCACGTGCATGACCTAATTGTCTTTATCTTGGGTCTCAGAGTCCCTTTCCTTCCCTATTAGACCCAACTTTAACATAGACAACTTGCTGGAGCTGTAAACTGAGTATCCTTGTTAACGCCACAATCATATTGATCTAATTTTAGGCCTAACTTCATTATAGTCTTGCCTCTAAGTGCAGGAGATGAGGGTCTCTTTAACCCTACCATGGAGGTCTTCTGACTTTCACAGTGTATTCTTTTTTTTTTTTTTTTGAGACAGAGTCTTGCTCTGTCACCGGGCTGGAGTGCAGTGGTGCGATCTTGGCTCACTGCAACCTCCACTTCCCAGGTTCAAGCAACTCTCCTGCCTCAGCCTCCCGAGTTGCTGGGATTACAGGTGCGTGCCACCATGCCCAATTAATTTTTCTATTTTTAGTAGAGACAGGGTTTCACCATGTTGGTAAGGCTGGTCTCGATCTCATGACCTCGTGATCCACCCGCTTCGGCCTCCCAAAGTGCTGGGATTACAGGCATGAGCCACCATGCCCAGCCCACAGTGTATTCTAAGGTGAAACATGGATGAGCCTATCATTATCTTTATCAAGATTTTTATAGCAACTAGAAAAACTCAAACTCCATAATTCTTATAATAACCATTTGTCACCCTATTTTTCAAGCATCTGTGCTTCTCTTCCACCTGTATTCTGTCATATTCCAGCACAGGCGAGAGTTAGTAATTGACACCCAAGGGTTATCACCACCCTACTTATCACCAGGAGAAGGCACTTGCTGCCATCATTTTTCAGAATGCGATCACAGTGGTCTGCTTTCCAGGGTATTAATTGCATGAGTTTAGATTCCCCCAAAGGCAGATGCTAAGACAAGATTTTGGCCCATGTGTTTCTTTGAGAGGTGGACAGGAAGCACAATGCAGTAGTGAAAAGGAGAGGAAGGGAATGAGGTAAGAATAAGGGGGTTAACACTATGTGGAACTTAGTGGGAAGCTCAGCCCCACCAAAGACTGTCTCAGAGGTGAAGTAGAACATATCTTAATATCTCAGACTTATCCCACTGAAGTGCAAAGAAGCTGGCATACTTATTCACCAACTCCCATTTCTTATTGTTGAGGACCGTTCCTGGGACATTAACTCCCTGGTACTTCTGATTGCTTCCACTGCTGGATAATTCTTGGAGGCAGAATAATGCAGAAAGCCACTGGCCTTGAATATGACCATCTGCAATTGTTTTTGTGGGTGAACTAAAAGGATATGGGTGGAGTAATAAACATATCTGTTATAGTTACGGAACGTCTCCAATGAAGAAACATTATAGTCTCATTTAACTCATATTTATGAGCACTCTGGGGTGCTTCACAGTATTTAACACCATAGAAATTGCTTAGCGATGGACTAAAAACATATGACATAATCCTAGGAACCCCTGCAAGACCATTCTTTGAGAAATGAACAACATTAAGAAGGTATCTGAATTGCAGCTCTGAATCGCTCTAAAGATGTGAGGATGGTCTGTTGCTCAGACACCATATAATCGCTGAGAAATGTATGAGCTGGAAAAAGGTAAGTAGGTAAGCAACGAAGAATGAATGAAAGTAAACAAAAGGAAGCATTTCAATATACTGTTTAGACTTCTACTCTCTAATACAGACATCTTTAGCATATGCATGTATTTATACATGTGTTTATGTCAAATATATAAAATATACACGCATAGATAATGCATATCTTTATCATAAAATCTTACATATATGTGCATTTGTGTACTTAAAAAAATTAACTTTGCATGCTTTTTATTAGATTATAACATCTTATTTAAGACTCAAAGCCAACATGTGATCTTAACTGTGTCTCCTGAAGATTTATGAACTACATAAGGAAATTAACTGAATGGATAGATAGACACATAGATAGATACATAGATACATAGACAGCTAGATAAATAGATGATAGATAGGCACAAGGTCTATAGTTATAGATCATTAAAATATAGAAAGGTGTTATGGCAGGTCAAAAGATAGCGTACATGGATTTTAAAGGATCATGTAAGTCTTTATTAAGATTGCATTTAAGCTGAGCCTTAAACAACAATTAGAACTTGGGTATGCAGACAGGGGAGGAAATGGGGAGCAGCTACAGATTAGACAGTCCACGTGGAGGAAACTGCTTCAGCAAAAAGTTCAAATAATATACCAACTAAAATAATAATAATAACAAGAAGCTTTGTATTTCAGAATTTATTGTCCTAGGAATTACTGCACAAAATCGGAGCTGAAGTATGTCCTATGGTAAAATGCCCACCTCTGGTGTTTCTCTGCGTCTAGGACTAGGACAAGTTAACAGATAATGTGTATAATTTCACATAATTACAGTAAAAGGTTAGTGCCGGTGAAATGGCCACAGGGGGTATTAAAATAACAAACGGCTAAGTGATGCTTCTTTGCTCCTTCTTCCTGGTGCACGCTGTTAGCTAATGGGGTAAAAAATCAGGAACAAAATGTTGTCCTTTGCCGGTTCTCCCCTCTTTGGCTGATTTCCCCTTTGACCTTTTGGGGTTCAGGCTGTTTCCAGACTTCATTTGCACGCTCTTTTCTCCTCCTTCCCTGGCTTAGCACTCAGTGTTTCCACAGCAGATTAATGACAGCTAATAATATCTGATATATCTGGACATTGCCACATAATGAGTTGCAGTCCCACTGGGTCCCAGAAGTGTCACCACTAACAAATTCGCCAGACCTGCACATAATTAGCATGTAAAGGGAGTGATCGTGCAGTACATCTGTAGGGGAAGATGGATAGCCCAGGAGAGAAAATATAAGGGGAGAAAAATCCCTTCTTATCATGCCTTACTAAATATATGTTTCTTGGCAAGAATATTTTCTTTATAACAAACTGTGGACAGGTTACCTTAACAGTAACATTATTCCTTTCATGGCTGATAGGCAGAATTTCATTATGTCACTGCTAATGTTTCAATATTTCTGCAAAATATCACCCTATGTAAATTAGGAGAGGTTAGGGTTTCCTTTGCAGTTTTCTTTAAAGATGCACGACCCCCTTTTCATTGTGGCCTGGTGCTCACTTCTCTCCTCTTTGACAGGCTAGAATTTAGTGAAAAGACCTATAGAAACTTTGCCCTTAGCTTACAAAAGCTAAATGAAATGGTATATATACTCAGAGACAGTGCCTGGAAAACTACAAATGGAATTTATACTAGAAAGCGAAAATAAAAACAGAGAAGGAATCCAGAAACCATAGTGTGTGTAGTATGATTACCAATTTGGAGGCATGTTTCGCACATGATACTGAGCATTTAGACCCACATGGTAATTTTAGGATTTGTCTCTTGCAATCAGAACAAAAAAGGAAATGTTTCTGATTGTGTTCAGTGGGGCATGAGAGCTTTGCCCTGATCCTTCAAACCCAACACAGTAATCCACGCCAGAATAAGGCCTGCTACTTGAAAGAAAACCCCCCAAAAAATGACTATGAAAATAAACCTGTCGAGGGGGACACTTCCGAAATGTGGATGAACCCTTTTCCTGCAAGAGTTAGGAAACTGAGCCAGAGGGCCCAGGTGAAAGTATGAAGAAGTTTTAGCAACCAAGCCAGAAAAAGAGCGTTCATGCACTGGGCCTTGGGAAGACATGCTGTGGAGGCTGTTTACCTCTCTTTGACCTTTGACTTGTGAAGTGTGGCCAGTGTCAGCCTCCTATTTTGTACCTCACAATTCTTCCAATAAACATAGGGATTGGGGGAGGAGGATCATTCCTTGAAGCAGGATTTTGAGAAGTTAGTCCCGGATGCTCAGGGCAATCTAGTAGACAGTCAGCGCTTGCAGCCTGATAATTACCCTGTAAGGTGATCAATAAAAACCCTGAGGGCAAAGACTCTTCTTCACCCCTCCATTCACTGAACTCAGGTTTCTGCCCCTCAATGCCCCTGAAAAGTGACATTGGTGACCTCCAAAACCGTCCCTTGTAGGTCTTTTTTTATTTGAATGGTCTATGTCTTCAATGGGCAATTCCGTTCACACACATGATCTCCAATGTCCTTACACCGGCTGATTCCTAAATGCACGCTCCCAAGACCCGTTCAACCAGTGCTCTACCGAGCAACTACTCCTAAATGGCCCAAAAGCTTTCTAGTCTTAATATGTCTAAAATTCAACTTCTGTGTCAGCCAACACAGCCCAACCTCAACTATCTCTTCCTATATTGAAAAATGTGATGGTGTCGCAACTCATCCAGTGTCCAAAGGCCTTCAAGGAGTCATTCTTCCCTCACCCTCCTATTCAGTGATGCAATTTTCTTAAATGCCTTTCATATTCACCCCCTTTTCTTTGAGTCTTCACTTCTTTACGCTTTATTTATCTCCTAGATTATAGAACACATGATGGCAGGTCCTCTGATTCAAGTCTTATCTTTTCCCATCCTGCTACCAGAATGATCTTTCTAAAACACAAATGCAACCACATTACTCATTTCTTCTAAGCCCTCCAATGAGTCCCCATTGCCAAAATAATCAAGGTCAAATCCCTAAATTCCTTAAAGTAGCAGACACAATTCTTTGCCTGGCTTCTGACTGACTGCCTTGCTTGCTTTATCTTGCTTGTTTGCTTGTTTTTGTTGTCAGATGTAGCATCTCAGTCCTACATCTGCATCTGCATTTTAAGAAGATTCCCAAGTGTTTTGAATTCACATTTAAAATCTGAGAAGCACTGATCTAGCACACTGGTTCTCAAGCCTGACTACATGTGAACTCACCTGAGAAGCTTTTAAAACTTATGATATCTGAGTCCCATTCCCAGAGATTCTAATTGAAAGATTTGTTAGATAAGACATCACAAACTTGATTACCAAGGACAAGAAAAAATAATTGATACAACTGAATTTTATCAAAGCTAAAATTTTTTGGTATTTGAAAGACGCTATTAAGAGAATGAATAAAGGTGATATTTCTACCTTCATCAGATGAAAAGGTGATCAACATCATTATTTATTAGAGAAATGCAAGTTAAAACCATGATAAGATACCACTGTACCACTATTAGAATGATTAAAAGTAAAAAATACACATTTCACCAACTGTTGGCATGGATGTGGAAGAACCAGAATGTTTGTATATGGCTGGTGGAACTATAAAATGCTGCCACGATTATGCAAACAGTTCAGCAATTTCTTAAAACACTAAGCATACACCTACTATGAGACACAGCCATTCTGCTTCTAGGTATTTACTCAAGAGAAAAGGAAATGCATGTACCTTCAAAGACTCATACATGGAGGATCATAGTAGCTTTATTTGTAATAGTTCAAAACTAAGGAAAACAAAACAAAACAAAATGTCAATCAGATGAAAGGATAAACAAGTTGTGGTATCTATGGAACACTACACAGCACTGAAAAAGAATGGACCATTGGTACAAACAACATAAATGGATCTCAAAGTAATCATGCTGAGTGAAATAAGCCAAACAAAAAAGAGTATACCATATGGTATCACTTATGTAAAACTTTAGAAAATCAAAACTAATATATTTTGATATAAAGCAGATCGGTGGTTGCTTGGTGATGGGAAACAAAGAGAGCTGGAAGAGCCTACAGAGACCTGATTAAACTTTTGGGGGTATCACCCAAAAGCTTCACCCACATCTAGTGAAGCTAGATGTTCACTAGCTTGATTCTGAGGATGGTTTGAACAGGGTACACATGTGTCAAAACTTACTAAATTTGCACACTTTAAATATGTGCATTGTCCTGCACGTCAATTACATCTCAGTAAAGCTGTTAAATCAGTGCTCATGGGCCGGGCGAGGTGGCTCACACCTGAAATCCAAGCACTTTGGGAGGCCAAGGAGAGCGGATCATGAGGTCAGGAGATGGAGACCATCCTGGCCAACATGGTGAAACCCCGCCTCTATTGAAATCACAAAAAAAAATTAGCTGGGTATGGTGGCACGCACCTGTAGTCCCAGCTACTTGAGAGGCTGAGGCAGGAGAATTGCTGGAACCCAGGAGGCGGAGGTTGCAGTGAGCCAAGATCACACCACTGCACTCCAGCCTGGCAAAAGAGTGACACTCCATTTAAAAAAAAAAAAATGAGTGCTCATGTTACAGCCTAGAAAAATTAAATCAGCTATATCTTTTGCTCTAAGTATACATTGTTTTCCAGCAATACAAAAATATATATTACATGTCTCCTTGAGTTTCTGTCTAGGAAACTGCCCACAGGTAAAGATTTCAATCAGTTGTCACTCCCTATGTGAAGTCTTCCCAGGTCCTCCTTTAGTAGCTTGGATGGTTCTGTTCCTTATACCCTCCTGTATTTCTAACAGTTAAGCCACTTTATTAAGACGTTCATACATCTGCATTTGGTATTAGATAATGATCTTTTTGTGGAACAGACTTAGAATGATTCACGTAGGAATCAATATTTGCCAAGTGCTAAAAAATGTCAGTGCACAGAAAGAACTCGGTGACTTTGGCCTGGGCTACCGCATCTGTGAGTAAATAAACTCCAGTTATGTCCAAGGACAAAGAGTTGGTGGGTCAGTTTCAGGATACCATAGGGTCCCCTAAGTATTGGTGGTCATTAAGAAGACACAGTTTATTGTGTTTTTTTAGGCAGCCTTCTTGCCTCAAAAATCAGTAAGATAACTAAATAATAGAGATTACTTATAGAGTAGTAGACTGCGTAAGGACTTTTATCTCTAGCTCAGTTCCCTATTCACTGTTCTTGAATAAATGAATACTGGCATAGGCAGCCTTTATAATAAAAAGGTTCCCTATGTACCGTAATGTCTATATTTCTCCTATTTGTGAAGCTGAATGCCCTCCTTAGTTTTCTCTGCATATTTAAGTTTCAAGCATCTTTCAAGACTCAAGCCAAAGTCTACCTAGTCCATAAAGCCTCCCTCGGCCAGACATGGTGGCTCACACCTGTAATCCCAGCACTATAGGAGGCCAAGGTGGGCGGATCACCTGAGACTGGGAGCTTGAGACCAGCCTAGCCAACATGGTGAAACCCTGCCTCTACTAAAAATACAAAAAATTAGCTGGGCATGGTGGCACGCACCTAGAGTCCCAGCAACTTAGGAGACTGAGGTGGGAGAATCACTTGAGTCCGGGAGGCTGAGGTTGCAGTGAGCTGAGATTGCACCATTGTTCTTCAGCCTGGATGACAGAGCAAGACTCAGTCTCAAAAAAAAAAAAAAAAAAAAAAGCCTCTCTACTGCTGCCCATAATGATTTTCTTACTACTCTTGATTCTTTGGAGTAATAATTAATGTATAGCTTGATACTTATAAGCCAATTTTTTTAAAAAAGTTAACCAGTCATACATGACAATAAATGATTCCTTTAGCAAGAAGGTTGAAAGCAATTTGAGATCAGGAAGTATGCATTACTGCATCTTCTGTCAAACCATGATGGCATCAACTGCAATGCCCTGAACATAGTGTTTTTGAGAAAATTTTAAATTTCCTTGCTGGTTTCTTAATTACATGTTCAAATAAATAAGCTGCTTAAAAATATTCAAAAGAGACAAAGACTGATGAAAAAGTCTGGATTAAAAAGCTATTCATTTTCTTATAATAAACAGATAGATATATAAACAATTTAGTAAGTGCATCAGTTATAAGGTGAAATCACCCTTCTTTGACTCTCAGTTTAAGAAAATAGCCAGGCGCCGTGGCTCATGCCCAATCCCAGCACTTTGGGAGGCCGAGGCGGCCGGATCACCTAAGGTCGGGAGTTCGAGACCAGCCTGACCAACAAGGTGAAACCCCGTCTCTACTAAAAATGCAAAAATTAGCCGTGCGTGGTGGCTGGCACCTGTAGTCCCAGCTACACGGGAGGCTGAGGCAGGAGAATTGCTTGAACCTGGGAGGCGGAGGTTGCAGTGAGCCGAGATGGCGTCATTGCACTCCAGCCTAGGTGACAGAGCGAGACTTCATCTCAAAAAAAAAAAAAAAAAAAAAAAAAGAAAAAAAAAAAAAAAGAAAATAGGCAAGTATCCATCATATTCTTTCTGGTGGAGAAGAGAAACATTCATAGGAACTTCATAAACTAGAAAAATTCTCAAATCTTGAAAGTGTTTCAAATTATTTGTAAAGTATTACCTGTTATCTGGTCTCTGTCGCCTAGGCAGGAGTGCAGTGGCACGATCTTGGCTCACCATAACCTCTGCCTCCCAGGCTCAAGCAATTCTCCTGCCTCAGCCTCCCAAGTAGCTGGGATTACAGGCGCATGCCACTACCGCCTGGGTAATTTTTTGTATTTCTAGTGGAGACAGGGTTACACCATGTCAGCCAGACTGGTCTTGAACTCCTGACCTCAAATTATCTACCCACCTCGGCTTCCCAAAGTGCTGGGATTACAGGCGTGAGCCACCGAACCTGGCCCTTTGTGATTATTTTCTAATAAAAATAGCCACCATTCATTGAATACTTATTTGTGCCAAACGCTGTAATAACCACTATGCATTTCTAAGCTTATTTATTCCTCGCACAATCCTATGAGAAGACTTCTATTACTATTCCCATTTCTCAGGAAGCATATTTATACTTGCAGGCTGAATTTGAATCAGTTTACTCATACTTGCTCTTTTTTTTTCATTATTTCCTATTCAACTAGATTTGTAAGTTAGAAATTTGGGGTTGAACTTGACAGTCCCTTCTACCTCATACCTTACCCAAATTAATCCATTGCAAAATTCTGTCACTTTTATTTTCTGTTTTCAATATCTCTCAAGAACAGACATTCGTCTCCAGGCCCCCACAACCCCATGGGAGCCAGGCCGCCGCCGTGTCTCATCTGGATTGCTTTTCCCTACATCTGTTGGTATGCACTCCTTACTTCCAATCAGTTCTCAAAGCTGCATCCAAAGTAGTTTTTTTTTCCCCTCCAATCATATATTTGTTGATGAAAAGGCAAATTCAAATGTTCGTAAAATATTTGAAGAGACTTATTCTGCGCCATGTATGAGTGATGACCGGTCTGTGACACAGCCCCAGGAGATCCTGAGAATATGTCCCCAGATGGTTGGGATACAGCATGGTTTTCTACATGATATCAATCAATACATGAAAGATGTACATTTATTTGGTCCAGAAAGTTAGGACAATTTGAAGGGGTTGGAGAGCTGGGGCTTCTGGGTCATAGGTGGATTCAGAGATTTTCTGATTGGCAGTTGGTTGAAAGAGTTATTATCTGAAGGCCTAGAATCAATAGAAAGGAAGGTCTGAGTTAACATAAGGGGTTGTAGAGACCTAAGTTTTGTCATGCAGATGAAACCTCCAGGCAGCAGGCTTCAGAGCTCTTATCAGACCCAAAAAGGTTGGAGACTCTTAGTTAATCCTCTCCTGAATCAGGAAAAAGACCTGGAATGAGAAGGGAATTCTCTGCAGAATATAGATTTTCCCTATAAGAGACAACCTTGCAGGACCATTTCAAAATTTGTCAAAGAAATGTATTTTGGGTTAAAATACTTTGATTTCTTTCAGGTCCTGCTAGGTGTCATGTTGGTATCTTAGTGCTACAAAGAGTTTGCTTTGTCGGTCTTAATGTCCGCTTTAATGTTAAGATTGGTCGGCTTCCTTCCAAAGGGTGGAAGGTATAATGAGGCATGTCTGGCCACCCATTCTCATCGTGGCTTGAGCTAGTTTCAAGTTTACTATAGAATGCCCTCGGCCCAGAGGAGGGGTCCGTTCAGTTAGTTAGGGAGCTTAGAATTTTATTTTTGGTTTATAAATATGACAACATACCCCTTCTCTAACCTAGAGATGAAAGTTTGGAATGGGAAAAATATCTAGCAGCTTTCATCAAGTTCATTATTTTCATCATGATCATTACTATGGCCTCAAGAAAACTATATTACATAGATCATTTTGAAGCAAAAAAACAAACAAACAAAAGAAACCAAACACTGCTATTCATCTTAGCATATAATGAGTTAAAAATTCCCATGATTGGACGGGCATGGTGGGTCATGCCTGTAATCCTGACACTTTGGGAGGCTGAGGCAGGTGGATCACCTGAGATCAGGAGTCAGGAGTTCAAGACCAGCTGGCCAACCTGGTGAAACCCCATCTCTACTAAAAACACAAAAATTAGCCAGGCGTGGTGGCACGAGCCTGTAATCCCAGCTACCAGGGAGGCTGAGGCAGGAGAATCGCTTGAACCCAGGAGGCAGAGATTGCAGTGAACAGAGATCTCACCACTGTACTCCAGCCTGAGCAACAAGAGTGAAACTGGGTCTAAAAAAAAAAAAAAAAAAAAAAAAACCATGATTGAGGACAATTGAGTCCTCACTCATGGTAAAAAAAACAAGTGTTTTTTAAACACTGAGGACACATCAGCTCTTAACTCACAAAGTCTTCTCAATAATCATCTAAGACAAGTCCTTAATCCTATTTTGCAGGTGAGGCCACAGTAGCTCTGCCTTGTTAAAAAACTTGTCTCTGATCACATAGCTAGCAAGTGGCAGAACTCAAGTAGAACCCAGAATGCCACTCAGTCTGGAGTCTGAATTCTAGATCACTATATGCATGGTCCTCAGCCCCACCTGACTCTGCATTCTGTTTAATAATAGATAATGTGAAATCCCTGCTTTATCATCATGAAATAAAATTTATAGATAATATAAGTTGTCAAAAATGAAATTAAAATTAGTATTAGCTGTGAGTGAAATGTAAAAAAACAATAAAAGGAAAACATTGACAATAAAACAATGTGCACATGATTATGTAAATGTTCGGGCACAAGCTCGCTAGAAGATGGAACAAGAAAGTCAGATATTTGCCGCTGAAATTCCCTAAACATGACAGCTTTAAATAAGAGTGACACAGACGGGCTTTATTCGTAGCGTTATGGTCAGTGATGTGATATTCTAAAATAGTGCGAAAAACCTTGGTACTTTTCCAAATGAAACAAAGTGACCTCCTTTCTCAATTTTTGTGGCAAATGTGTTCCAAGAAACTTCAGTGCAAATTAAAACTGAGTAAAAGCAACAACAGCACCAACTTTTGGTTCATGTGTTACCCAAATTAGGATCTAGTTTCAGATAAACAGATGTTCATCTACATGAATTTTCAGCAAGACAAACGGAAGTCATGGGATACACAGGCACGTCCTTCTAGGGCTAGACCCAATCACGCTGTGTCTTTGTAACTAAATCCTCTTGCTTCTGCTCACAAAACCCTACAGGTTGAGTATCCCTTATCTGAAATGCTTGGGACCAGAAGTGTTTCAAATTTCAGATATTTTCAGACTTGGGATGCTCAACCATGTCAGCATCACTCCAATCATTGTGACAACCAATAACTCCCCCACAAATATCCTAAACGTCCTGGGGCAGCACCACCTCCATAGTCACTCTCCTATGACCTCATGAAGCATTTGTCCCTCTTGATAAAAAATAATCAAATTTCTTACTTTTTAACTCAGAACCACAGGCTCATAAATCATACAAACAGTATTGTATTATTTAAAATCATGATCATCTATTGTACAAATAGGACTAAGAAGGGATTCAAGTTTAACAAGAAATTGATATTATTAATACAAGAAAATGTACCTCTTATTCAGAGACCACTATTACCTTTTATCGTCTAAGCAGCCTCTTTGGAAAAGGGTAAAGTCTAATACTCAACAGGTATACACAGCTTACAGAGACAGACAAGTTACTTAGAACTTTTAAAATGTTTTATGTTTTCTATTAAATATAGTTTTTGAGTAAATATATAATGTTGAAAAGTTGATTATTCGAGGGTGCTCTGCCACGCTTGACTGAATCAGTATCATTTGGTTTGATCCACAGAAAATTTCTTTTAGCAAAGTCATTCTTTCACAGATCATGTCTCTTTATATTTCCTAGCATGGAAAGCCATGTATCCATTGCTTTGAAAAATGACGTTGTCTATTGTTTCTGTTTTATATTTATAAGCATGTGTATGTTTATGTATGTATACTTCTACATCCATGTATAGCAAAACAAACTATGTAAATAATTGTGATTTTAGTGTATAGTGAAGAAATGTCAAAAACTTTATATAATCATTTTGAAGTAGAAAAGGCGGCCGGACGCGGTGGCTCACGCCTGTAATCCCAGCACTTTGGGAGGCCGAGGCGGGCCATTCTCAACACCATCCTGGCTAACACGATGAAACCTTGTCTCTATCAAAAATACAAAAACAAAATTAGCCAGGCGTGGTGGCTGGCGCTTGTAGTCCCAGCTACTTGGGAGGCTGAGGCAGGAGAATGGCATGAACCTGGGAGGCAGAGCTTGCAGTGAGCCGAGATCACGCCACTGCACTCCAGCCTGGGCGACAGAGCGAGATTCCATCTCAGAAAAAACATAAAAAATAGCCAGGTAGGATGCATCTCTGGACGGGGTTGAATGATGGGGTTGAAACCGAGAAGAGGCAGGGAAAGCACCTTTATAAGACACGCCCACCCGCGCCATGACAATTGACGATTGCCAAAGCAACACCAGGAAATTACCACCCCTTGCAATGGCAACACCCAGAAATTAGCGTCTATTTTCTAGCTATTTCTGAATAACCTTCCCCTTAATTAGCGTGTCATTAAAAGGGGGTATGACTGCAAAAACTGCTCCTAGGCTGCTACTCTCAGCGCACTGCCTGTGGTGTAGCCCTGCTCTGCAGGAGCAGTCATGGAGCTATAACACTGCCATCCCCTCAGTAAAGCTGTTTTCTTTTATACCTGGTTCCCTCTTGAATCCCTTCCCAGTGAAGCCAAGACCTGCCCTGAATCAGCTTCATTTGATCCATACAACAGTCCTAAAACGTGAATATTAGTAACCTCCTGCTACCAACGAGAAACTGATACTCAGAGAAGATACGCAGTTCCTCCAAGTCCTTCAACCAGGACACAGGCAAACCACCGTTCCAAGCCAGCTACGGCTGGCTTTGCAGCATGTGGCTTTTCCATTAGGCTTCACAAATAAATTTAATATGGTCAATTGGACTAGGGATACTAATTCATCTCACCAAAGGTAAATTAGAAGAAACAGAACCCTTACAGTGGACCTTGAAACTCATGAAAGCACACCTGCTTGGATAATGTTCAACCACCCACCTCAAACTACCTGTAACGTACCTCTGAAGAACCAGAATGCTCCAAGCAAACAATTTTCAAGCCAGTATTCTAGAGCTCAAAAGAGAAGCTAAGATGAATGATCTTATCTTTGGAAGTAAAAAAAATAAGCTCTTCACTTGTTAAAACTTTAAAAACTATAGTTATAGAGACTTTAAAATACAGAAAAAAACTCATTTAATAGAAAACATTAGGATTCCAACTTACATGTATTCAATGATTAAAAAAATACAAACTCATAGAAAGAAGAAGGATAAAAAGGTAAAACTCAAAGTGCCGGTGTTTATGTTTCAAAAACTACAGTAGTGTTAGTATCTATTACGTTCCATCCTCTCTTTACACTTTAAACTGACTTACATCTCATAGGGGTGCTCAGAAATTGGTGCTATTTTGTTCATTTTGCAGATCCAGAATTTAAGACAAGGCTAGTTGTTTGTACAAATATTACACAATGTAACAGAACTAGGGCATAAATCCAATTCTGCCACCCAAAAGTCTGTGCTCAAAATAACTTGAATTGTGGGCAATTGTCTTTCCCTTCACTATTGTCTTGTATTTAAAGGAGATTATATTATATTTCTAATAAAAAATGACTTATAACAATGGGTTTATTTTAGATAAAATAAAAAAGAAACTCTGCATCCCATAACTAACTTGCAGGTGTGAATTACTTAGGTTCTATATGAAATGCAAAATAGAAGAGCATACATTCATCCACTGAATTTGTTTCATGGAGAAAATTTAGTTTAGTTAATTCTTGACAAAAAGTAGAATTGAAAAGAAACACCCGTTCATAGGTTGGCTAATAAGAAAACCATTTTTTACAAGTGCTAATTAATTAATGCAAGGTAGTTAGTGCCTAGCACATCATAAGTGCTTATAAGTGTACTTTGCTATGACTGATTATAATTATATAATGGGAGCTCAATCAGTGGTTCTTGTTTTGAGGATGACTTTTCTGTGGTTGAACAGTTGTTGCCTATTTCTTCCCATCTGAAGAAACCATCTGTGTCCTAAATAAAACAATGATCCTTTAACAGATCCTAAATAGTTTTAAGCTCAAGCGATAAACTCATGGGAAAATTATAAGTCCAAAAGTTTAATTTGTATTCTATAGACAAAATGACTGATTGGCAGAATATTTTGCAGAATTTTGGCAAGTAGCAAATTCTTTGAAAAGAATTTCAAGATGGCTATGCCATCACATGGTTCTTAAAATACAAATGCACACAAGTGGGTCTTTCTTCTGGTAAAAGCCACACATAAGAAATAGACATATGATAATATGCTTGGAATGTGACCTTACAGTAAAAATGCCTTCTTTTTATCACCAGTTTGTAATTTTGAAAACAAAATGCACCATTTCACAACAGGAAACCACTGGGGATGATGAGGAGCATAAAATATGTTCAAACAAATTAAGCTTGTTTAATATGTTTTGACTCTTCCATTTTTGTTTTCTCCTCTTGAAGTACATGCTTTTTGTTTGTAGCTGTTGCACAGGAAAAATGAGTGCCTTATGTGCGTGAGAGACCTGTCATATGATTACCTGGAGGAAATTAAAATGATGCACAATGTAATAAGGCA
>NW_026652295.1:8914095-8922688 GCF_009828535.3 Hylobates moloch | reverse complement strand
GACCCAGCCATCCCATTACTGGGTATATACCCAAAGGACTATAAATCATGCTGCTATAAAGACACATGCACACGTATGTTTATTGCGGCACTATTCACAATAGCAAAGACTTGGAACCAACCCAAATGTCCAACAATGATAGACTGGATTAAGAAAATGTGGCACATATACACCATGGAATACTATGCAGCCATAGAAAATGATGAGTTCATGTCCTTTGTAGGGACATGGATGAAATTGGAAACCATCATTCTCAGTAAACTATCACAAGGACAAAAAACCAAACACCGCATGTTCTCACTCATAGGTGGGAATTGGACAATGAGAACACATGGACACAGGAAGGGGAACATCACACTCCGGGGACTGTTGTGGGGTGGGGGGAGGGGGGAGGGACAGCATTAGGAGATATACCTAATGCTAAATGACGAGTTAATGGGTGCAGCACACCAACATTGCACATGCATACATATGTAACAAACCTGCACATTGTGCACATGTACCCTAAAACTTAAAGCATAATAATAAAAACATAAATAAAAATAAAAATAAAAAATAAAATCACATTGTGGGATAATTAAGTTAATAACATATCAATTACCTCCCATATTTATTTTTGTGGTGCAAACATTTGAAATTTACTCTCCTGGCAATTTTGAAATATATAGTATAGCGTAATTAACTATAGCCGCCATGTTGTATATTTGATCTCAAACACTTATTCCTTCTGTATAGACTTTTCCTAATTTCATCTACTGATTCTCCAGGGTGGAAAATACCAACTGATTCCAAAATGCTACTTTTTATTCTAAAGCTTCTTTATCTAGATCCATAAGAGTTTTTCTGTTTTCATCTTGCAATTTCATCATGCATTTGTAGAGTGCATAAATCTACTTTGGGGGCTCTGTTGTTCTCATTCTTCTCCACATCTCCAGCACTAGAGCAGGGCCCAGTCATTAGGAGGTGCTCACTAAGTGTTGGCTAAATGAATCATGAGGACATCTAGCAAGGAAGGTCTTATTAAACCTTTGCTTGTTTGTTTCTCTTTAAGATTCATGGTTTTCTATGTTCTCAGAGCCTTCATTTGAAACTTGAGTTCTCACTATACAGTCAAAATGTACCATGTCCCTTTAAAGTAAAAAAACTAAATCTCCTTGTTGCCTCTTTCTATAGAAGCAGTGTAGGAATCAAAATAAAGGCCTCATTTCATTGAGACTTGTTTAATCAAGACGAGAACAAACTTTTGGGAGGATAAGGATGGAGATGACAAGTGAAGAACACATCTCTGCTTTATGTTTCTTCCTGTGTGTTCCGTGCAGTGACAGCTAGTAATTTTTAGAAGTCCTTTCAAGGATGCTACTAATTCAGCAGTATTAGTACAAAGGACTCAGAGAATCTTCACCAAAGGCCGTACTTCACTAGAACAGCAGCACCATCCCCTGCTGGGGGACCCTACATGGGACGTCATAGTTTATGTTGTGATTCAGTAAATCTATGTGCTTTGAATTTGTGCACAGGAAATAATCGCACAAATGCAAAGACAAATGTGTTATGTAAGAATGTTCATCATGGTGTAAGAAAGGGAAATTGGAAGCAGCCTAACTGTCCAATATGTGATCAAGTATTTTGAAACACAGAATAGAATGCTATTCAGCCATAAAAATGCAGATCTGTATTGACTAGGCAGGAAAGATGTCCATGGCATATTAGTGTTTCAAAATCACATGCAGAGCAGAATTTTAAATGACTCACACTACTCTTCCTTTTGTATAATTTTCTCCCAAGTGTTGGTGAAATCTATAAACAGAACGGGTTAGTACTCCTGTGACTATGTTACTTTATGTGTCAAGAAGGATTTTGCAGAAGTAATTAAGTTTACTAATCTGTTGACTTTGAGTTAATTAAAAGGTAGATTATCAGGTAGGTCTGGCCTCATCAGATGAACCTTTTAAGTCTGGGTCTAGAGATCAGAGACAGAGCAAGTCAGGGATTCAAAGCAGCAGAGACATTCTCCTGCTGGCTTCAAAGAAGATAGACGCATCTATGAGTTCTACAGCTGCAAGGAACTGAATTCTTTCAAGAACCTGAGCAAGTTTGGAAGAGGACTCCGACCATTAGATTGGACAACAGTCCCAGCCAACACTGATTGCAGTTATCTGAGACCCTGAGCAGAGAACCCAGTCAACCAGTGACCAAACTTCTGACCCACAGAAACTTCCTGATGATAAGTTGTGTTTTTTTAAGCTGTTACGTTTGTGGTACTTTGGTATGCAGCATCAAAAACATGCATACGACATACAAAGAGACATATTACAGAAGGATTAAGGAAATGTTACAAATGTTCTGAGTGGTTAGAAAATAGATACTTTTTACTTTGGTATTTTTTCCGCAATATTTAAAATACTGTATAATAAACATGTATTAGGTTCCCTCCGAAACACTGAGGACTATTTATTTATTTATTATTTATTTATTTATTTATTTATTTATTTATTTATTTTACCAAAACCCAGTAGAGCACAGTAGCTCAACATCTGTCTTGGTTCTGGCTAAGGTCATATCCAGAGGTATAGGAGCCCACGGGGTGGTGAAGAGCTGGACAGAGAACACAGCTGAGACCAACATGGGCTTCAGGGTGCAATGTGTTTGAAGAAAATAAAGTGGTTAATTTAAACAAGGAGTCCTTTACTGCCCTTAACTTGGCTAACTGCTTAAACAGTCCACAGGGTCATCTCATTTACAATCTGTCCAGAAAGGTTTCAGAGAAAAGGAGTTCTTAAAAGGGAAGAAAGAGATATGGGCTTGTAATTTTGTTTGTGCAGCTTTATTACGGCTCAGGGGAGAGCAGAAATAAGATCAAGAGAAAGCCCTGGAGGCGATGTCTTGGACCAACTTCAACTGTAAACTAAGGGTTTGAATTCTTTTACAGCAAAACTGGCAGGGGGTGAAAGGAAGGCGCTGTCTGTCTTGCAAATCATTTGTGTATTTGTAGCAGATGGGTGTAGCCCTACCTCTCCGGTTCTGCTAATACACTCCAAACACAGACAACAACATTGTTGACAATAATGACAGGACATCCTGGATTATTAAGCTCTGGCCATTTCAGGGGCAGTGGGGATAGGATGGGGTGGGAGTTGTCGGAAAGAAGTGGGAACAATTTGGTGGACTCTGAGGCTTGTCTAACAAGACATTTCAAAGTGGAAATGAAAGCCTGGACTTAGAAAAAACCTTGTCAGTTAGGAAATATAATGAAGGAAGATGACAGAAAGGAATTATTCAGAGGAAAGGAGGCATGCTGCAGGAATCTTTGATGGAGCTGGGAGCATGACACTATTTCAGAATACAGCTGTTCATTGTCTGAGGCTGTTGGAGTAGTGAAACCAGCAAGGGGCATTTGGATGTTCACTGGCGTCATGTCAAAGGCCAGCAGTCCGGTCAGGTGGAGACCAGGCCAGTGCCCCTGTCCTCTGGGAGGCTCAGCTGCTTCAGATCCCTGTAGCTGGGAGCCACCAGAGGAAGCCCTGGGTAGCCAGTCACGAATGGCCTCATTTGCATAGCAATGCTCTGTGGGAGATAGATGGAGGGCGCCATGGGCATCCCCGCTCAGTAAAGGATGCTGTTGCAGGAATCAATTGGCCGCCAAGAAAAAAGAAGAAATGAATGTGTTTATTCTTGCTTGTTCTGTGAAGGCAAGGGGTTTTACAAGTCTCACTGAGAAGTCACGGTTTAAATACAGTCTGATATAGCACAAGAGACCTCAATGGAGGGGGTTGCAGATGGCGGGGTGCACTTGGAGAGGTGCTGTTACTCCCACCATGAAACTATGAGGTGTATGTGTAGTAGGAGTGATAGTCAAAACCATTAATAAGTGCTCAGACACAGGCATGAACCGAATGGATGTTGCAACCCATCGGAAAGGACATCAATGCTAAATGCAGTTCTACCAGGGCATCCTGGCTAGATACCAGTCCAGATGTCCTCACTCACATACACACTACAGGAGTACTGAATGAATTTCCATCCACAAAGTCTTCAGGGAGTGAGTCCTTCCTTAGTCCTGAGAGTACAGCCTTTCCACTCTCTTCTTAAGCTTCCAAGAACAGATTTCTTGGATATTTACCAAGAGAATTGTACAGCAGCTTTGTTAATAGCAATTTTTAGAAAATTAGGGGCTGATTATCCAGCTTTCTTTTTTTCTCCTCCTTTCATTTTTCCTCATGGTGTGATTATGTGTTTTATTATTATTTTCTTTTTAGTGTAGTACCTCCAAATGGAACAGGCAGGGAATGAAACCAAATTTGGCAAAAATAAAACACAAATTATAAAACAAAACAAAACGAAAGCAACAAAAATTAAAATTAAAAATTTTCAGAAAGTAGATGCCACCCCATCACATAGACCACGTTTGCCATCATTAGTTAGCAGAAAGCCCTTTCTGAGCACTTCTGGGTTCCCTCTGCTGGGTTCATTTTGAAAATGAAGCCCTACCCCCTTTTACCACTCTGGCATAGCAAGCTGGGAATTAATATCCTGACTGAACATGAAGAAAATATTGAATTTTGAGAGCATTTGTTTGTATAACTCTAATGTATAAAAAAGTTTATATAATAAATTCTGGACAAGTGTCTCCATAATTACTGAAGAGGGTTAAAAGAATTCCAACCAATAGACCCAGTAGGTACCAAAGTTACTGTTTTGCATTATAAAGCTATTTATGAATATGATATTCTACAGTTGATGGCTCTTATTTTTACAACGTGTTCCTAGAGGTATTATTAATTACCAAAAGGAACTACATTACATTCAGTATAGCCTAGGCGGTGCATACTTTATTAGTTTCTAATTACTTGAAAACTAGTAACCTTCGAATGGTATAGATGATGACTTTTTTAGGCAAAAATTATGATTAACCAGAACATGATTCCATTGCCATTTGGAGTGTTTTCTATGTGGTTTATTAAATGATTCCCATTTTTTTCCCTTTCTGCCTAATTTCCCAAGAAGTTATTACAATGACCTCTGACATTTTACTCCCAAAGTCCCCTTGGTTTACTCTCAAGTGAGACTTGAGTGGAATGAGGGCTTCAGGTACTCTTTGGAGACATTCCAGCAGTAGGAATGGATGGGTGCCTGAGAGGAACGGGAGGAGAGTGTAGGGCAGTGATTTCCAGCCTTCAAAGATCAATGCCCCCTTCTTGTTTTTCAGCAAATATTTTTTACATTCCTTCATTAGGCTGAAACTAAATCCACAGATGGCTTTCTACATACATAATTTCTAAAAGATCAATATCATGCCCCGTAATGTATGGGAGAAATGGAGAAATAAAAGGATATACATACAATAATATGTGTTTCAGCAGATATATGTCAGGAAGACTCTACTAGATGCCAAAAATATTCTTACAAAATGTAAAGCACCTTAGGGGTGTGGTAGGCCCCCATTTGGAAGCACTTGTGTAGTGGTTAAGAGTGGGCTCTGGGAAACACCTCCAGAGCGGCAGAGTAAGGACCACTGGAAATCTGCTCCTCCACAGAGCAATGAGAATACTTGCAAATATGATCACAACCGACCTTTTCAGAACTCTGGAAGTGAAGCAAAGACTTGCAACAATCTGAGGGACATTTATTCAAGAAAAAAAAAAAAAAAACAGATAAATCTCAGTAAGAAGAGTGACTTTGTGAAGTTTTAATTTGTCTTGTTCTCACCCCACCTCCACAGTAGCCTTAAAAACCAGTAGCCTCAGTAGCTTTGCAAACTTGCAGCCTAGAAACCAATGAAGGAGAGAAAATGAGTTTTGAACACCCCAAAACTCTTTCTCTCCAAATTGCCCCAGCTTAACTTGCCTGGCAGCTCTCTGAAAAGCTCCATTCTCAGGGCTTGTTTTTATTTGACTGATTCACAGCTCATTCTGAATCAGCCCTATTCATATGATGTATAAAAATAAAATAGAGGCAAATGTTTAACATCATAATGCCTGAAGGGGCAATACCACTTGAGACTAAAAAAGGGCTATCCAAAAGACTTAGAAAGAAAAAACAGAGAACAAGATGTCTTTGAAAAACTCTGATATAGACAGCCACAAACATGTGCAGGGCTGTGAGCATGCCCAAAAGAAAAGCCCCAGGAAGGTCCTCATCTCTCATCTCTGGTTGATCTTGAGGCTCTGTCCACACAGGAAGTAAAGGCTAACGAAGAATTTTAAACTGCCTGCGGGATAATTAAAGACTTTCCCCAACACACACACAAAGCTACTTGGCTACAGCTGAGGAGCTTTTGGCTCAAGGTATTTAAGGAAACCTCTGTCCAATTGTTATATGACCACTAAGTTAACTCAGCTCACCTCAGTGGCCATACATGACAAGAAAAACAGACTTCACAAAATTGGAACAAGAAGGTCACTAAATAAATGAGCAGCAGCAGCAACAACAACAACAACAGCAAACATCAACAACAGGTGCTAGAGAACAGGAAGTCTGATTTTAAGAGTTGTCACATTATATTATTTTAAATGTCCAGTTTTCAACAAAAATTATAAGACACAGAAAGGATCAGAAAAGTATAGCCCATACACAGAAAAAAAAGCAGCCAAGAGAAATTGTTATTAAGAAAGCTAAGACATTGGACTTACAAGAGAAAGATCTTAAATTAGCCATTATAAATATGCTCAAAGAACTGAAGGGAAACCATGAGAATTATATCTCATCAAATAGAGAATATGAATGAAAAGATAGAAAATGTGAAAAGGAACCAAATAGAAATTCTGGAACTGAAAAGTACAATAACCAAAATGAAAAATTCACTAATTTCAACAGTAGAGTTAAGCAGGCAGAAAGAAGAATCTGTGAATTTGAAGGTAGGCCAGTTGAAATCATCCAATTTGAATAACAGAAGGAAAAAACAAAAACAAAACCAAAGCCCCAGAATCAGGTGAGATGTTTCTGTTGCAGTTGATGAAGTATATTAACATTTTCCTAAGAGGAGTCCCAGAAGAAGAGGAAAGAGACCAAGTAGCAGAAAGAATATTTGAAGAAACAACAGCCAAAAATTTCCCAAAATCAATGAAAGATATTATTATGTACATTGAAAAAGTTCAAAAACTCCAAGTAGGATAAACTTAAGATATCTACACTTAAACACATCATATTCAAACTGTCAAAAGCTGAAGACAGAGAATCTCTTTTTTACTTTTTTCTTTTTCAAATCTCAGACCTGAGTGAGACAAAGAATCTTTAAGACAGCATTAAAAAAATGATTTACCATGTACAAGAGATAATCGATAAGATGATTTTAGTTTTCTCTCTTATTCACTCTCATTTTTCTCTCTTCTCCATTTCTATTTATACTTCATACATACATAAAAAGTTAACTCAAAAGGAATCCCAGACCTAGATGTAAGATCTAAGATTGTAAAACTCTTAGAACAAAACAGGGGAGCATATCTTTGTGACCTTGGATCAGGTTATGGTTTCTTAGATATGACACCAAATGTATAGCAGCCAAAGAAATAATTAAAAAGTTGGATTTTATAAAAATTAATATCTTTAGTGCTTCAAAGAACACCATTAAGAAAGTGAAAAGAGAGCCCATGGGTGGTAGAAAATATTTACAAATCACATCTACGATAGAGAGCTTATATGCAGAACATATAAAGAATAGTTACAATTCAACAATACAAAAGTAGGTCAATTTTAAAATGGGACAAAAATTTGAGTAACCATTTTGCGAAAGAAGATATACACATGGCCAAGAAAAACCAAAAAAGTGTTCAACGTCATCGGTCATTAGAGAAATGAAAATTAAATCCACCATGAAATACCACTTCACACCCATTAGGATGGCTATAATAATAACAAAAAACCCAGAAAATAAAAGTCATTTGAAAGAATATGAAGTTGGAACTTTTGTGTATTGCTAGTGGGAATATAGGATGGAGTAGCTGCTTTGGAAAACAGTTTGGCACTTCATCAAAAGAAATTAAACATAGAGTTACCATACAACCCAGAAATTCCACTCTAAATATATGCCCATGAGAAATAAAAAACATATGTTCACATAAAAACTTTTACCTGAATGTTCGTAACAACATTATTCATGAAAGCCAAAAATGGAAACAACCAAAATGTACAACTGATGAATGGATAAATAAAACCCGGTTTATCCACACAATGAAATATTATTCATCAATGAAAGGGAATGAGGTACTGATACATGCTACAACACGGACGAACCTTGAACACGTTACGCTAAGTGAAGGAAGCCAGACACGAAAGGTCACGTATTACATGACTCCATTTATAGGAAATGATCAGAACTGGCAAATCCGTAGAGAGAGAAAGTAGATTCGAGGTTGCCAGAGTTGGAGAAATGGGGAGTGACTGCTAATAGGTATGGCGGAGGGGAGAGAAAGTGTTCTGGAATCTGATGATAATGATGGTTATACAAGACCACAAATATACTAAAAATGGCCCAGTGTCGTGGCTTATGCCTGTAATCCCAGCACTTTGGGAGGCTGAGGCAGGAGAATCTCTTGAGGCCAGGAGTTCAAGACCAGCCTGGGCAACATAGTGAGATCTTGTTTCTACAAAAAAAAAA
>NW_026652295.1:8905655-8913995 GCF_009828535.3 Hylobates moloch | reverse complement strand
CTCCGCTCACTGCAAGCTCCGCCCCCTGGGTTCACGCCATTCTCCTGCCTCAGCCTCCCAAGTAGCTGGGACTACAGGCGCCCGCCACAACGCCCTGCTAATTTTTTGTATATTTAGTAGAGACGGGGTTTCACCGTGTTAGCCAGGATGGTCTCAATCTCCTGACCTCGTGATCCACCCGCCTCGGCCTCCCAAAGTGCTAGGATTACAGGCTTGAGCCACCGTGCCCGGCCTGGTTTTATATATTTTAGGGAGACATGAGACATCGATCAAATACATTCAAAATATACATTGGTTCGCTCTAGAAAGGTGGAACAACTAGAAGTGGGGAGGCTTCCAGGTCGTAGGTAGATTTAAAATTTTTCTGACTGGCAATTGGTTGAAAGAGTTATTATCAATAGAAAGGAATGTCTGGCTTACAAGAGGTTGTAAGAGGAAAGGAATGTCTTTGGAATCCTCTCATCTTCCACACATTACATAGAATTGTCCTCAAGGAAAACAAAGCCACGATTCAATCCTTTTCCAGATTGTAAAGATTTGCCTCAGTTCCCAGGTTGTGTTACAGGTGTCTCCGGTCACCACAACTTGTTTTTTGGTTCAATATCTTTGCCAAGTGGTAGGTGATCCACCCACCTCAGCCTTCCAAAGTGCTGGGATTACAGGCATGAGCCACCACACCCGGCCGATTGTAAAGGTTTCTTAAGGTTTCTTCAGACTTAAGATCTGTGCTGGTGTTAAATGCTGGTCAGCTTTTCTAAATCCAAAAGGGAGGAGGGCATAATGAGGCATGTCCGCCCCATCTTCCCATCATGGCCTGAGCCAGCCTTTCAGGTTCCATTTGGAGGGCCCTGGCCTAGAGGAGGAAATCGATTCAGATGATTGGGGGCAGGCCTCCACATTTTATTTTTGGTTTACAAACGTATCTCATAACCACCAGGCAAATGTCACTAAAGTCCTATGCACCACTTTACCAAGAAAAACTAAGTGAAAGACATCTTTGCAGAGGCCGGAGATCACTGGATTCCTGGCTCCTTATTAACCATCCATCTCTCTGAAGGTGGAGAAGAGGGCTCGGAGGCAGGAGAGCCCCATGCATCCTCCACTCTCTCTTATTAGGCTGCAGTGACCTGGGTTTCTTGCTTTGGAAGGGCTTTCCAACAAGAGTGGAAAATAAGGCTTTCCCCTCTCTCCTGCTCTCTCCCTCTCCATCTCTCCTCCCCACCTTCTCTCCTTTCTCCTTTCCCCTCTTTTCCTCGTTCCTTCCCTCTCTCCCTCCCTCCTTTCCTCTCTTCCTCACTCCTTCTTTTCTTCTTTCCTTTCCTTCTATCCCCCTTCATTCGCTCCACTCAGCACCACCAGGAAGTAGACACTCAATGATGAATCTTACTACCTAATAACGTAAGCATTCTTATTTTAATTTTGGCCCAGGCCAGTCTCAGAATATTTGGCTAAGTGTTATTATAGAGAATGAACTCATCCCATGACACCTTAAAGACTAACCAATGAATATGTCAAAAGACGGCATACACAGCATCAACTGGCTAGCCTAGGAAGTTGGCAATCGCATCATCTTTCATTAACTTTATTTGACTTGGCCAAGCTGCCCTCTGCCTCTTCAGACCCCTCCTGTTGCCGGTGCCCCTCTGTGTTTTATTTTTCTTCCGCATCTGCTAGAGGCCTGCATCCCTGCCAATCGCCACCAGTTCCCTTAACTACTTAACCGTATCTGGTATCCAGTAGCCCTGAAATGCCATTCTGTTGGAATCAGCAGGAAAAGGACGGCAGTTATAGATGAAGGTGGGCCACCAGTAAAACCTCATTAATACCTGCAGCTTTAGAGAAAGGAGAGAAACGGCCATGCTTCAAAAATGTCAAGAACGCAAGATGACAAAAACAGCGTTCTTCTCCCCCAGCCCTGCTCCAATCGCCCCCCTCCAGCCCCACACCAAGAGCAGTAATGTTTTATGCAAAATGACTGCTAGAGAAAAGGCATCCCCAAAAAGAAACCCAAAGGGACAAAAATGCACTAAATTCATTCCTTCTTCCCCCATAACTCTTCTGCCACCATAAGTAAGTTCATTCCGACATAATCTCTAGTAGGGCAAAAAAGAGCTTCAGGTGAAAGGTTACCTACATTTATAATGTCAGGCACCGGGCCTGCCAGGTAAAAGGTAAATGGTAATTTTGTCATTAGCATGCCTGACCCCTTGGCCGCACCATATCTCACAGGAAACAGTAAGAAGAGCTCACCTGTCAAGATGCAAACGCTTAAAGGTCAATGTGCACAGAAATCTTCCAGAGCTCACAACTGAATTGCTGACACCTTTTATTATTGCCCGCTTAAATAAATGATTCAAGGGGCAAGACAAGGAAAGACGGGCTTAGTGTCAAGATTTACATGAAGGATTCTTGGAGTTTTTTATTCAAAATAATAAAAAAGAAAAACCTTTGGCTCTGTTTTAATATTCAGGAACAAGCAGAGCTTCAGAACTTTACGAATATTCCTGGGCTTGAAGGATTTTCAGTATTCCTCAAAAAATTCACTATCAGTTTTTAATGTAATTATGTAAGGAATTCCCTCTCCTGTTTTGCATTCTATTTGATGTAGAAATAATTTTTCCATTTTTTCTTCCTTTTTACTGGGGGCAGGAAAGCAGATAGTAAGGAAGTCTTTTGCAGCATTAGATGAACATTACCCAATTTAAACAGCAAAAGGGATGAATAGAAATTTTTAAAAAATTTGTTTACAATGAAAATCATAGAAAAACTGCATGTTGGGGCCGGGCGCGGTAGCTCACGCCTGTAATCCCAGCTCTTTGGGAGGACGAGGCAGGTGGATTACCGGAGGTCAGGAGTTTGAGACCAGCCTGGCAAACATGGTGAAAACTGATCTCTACTAAAAATACAAAAATTAGCTGGGTGTAGTGGCACGCACCTGTAGTCCCAGCTACTTAGGAGGCTGAGTCAGGAGAATTGCTTGAACCCGGGAGGCAGAGGTTACAGTGAACCAAGATCGTGCCACTGCACTCCAGCCTGGGTGACACAACAAGACTCTGTTAAAAAAAAAAAAGAAGAAAAAAAACTTGCATGTTGCTTTTAAAGCAAGCATGGCAATTCCTCAAATGGTGAAAGATGGTCTTACCCCACAGCCCAGCAATTCAGTTCTAGGTATATACCCAAGAGAATGAAAGAAAGAACTTGAATGAATACGTGTACACCAATGCGCATAACAGCATTAAATCATAACAGCCAAAAGGTGGAAGCAACCCAAATGTCCATCAACAGATGAATGAATAAAGACGTGGTCTATCCCTACAATGGAAAACTATTCAGCCTTACAAAGGAAGGACATTCTGGCACATGCTACGACACAGATGAGCCTGGAAAACATTCTAAATGAAATAAGCCTTTCACAAAAGGACAAATAATGGATTATTCCACTTATATGAAATGTTCAGAATAAGGAAATCTATAGTGGCTGAAAGTAGATTAGCGGTTACCTGGGGCTGGCAGAGGGCGGGGAAGATCAGGGGAAGATGGATGGCACAGGGGGACAGAGTACCTTCTTGGGCTAATGAAAATGCTCTAAAATCTGTTGCGGTGATGGACACGCAATTCTGTGAATATTCTAAAAAAGTAAGCATGGCCAGGCACGGTGGCTCATAACTGTAATCCCAGCACTTTGGGAGGCCAAGGTGGGCAGATTATCTGAGGTCAGGAGTTCGAGACCAGGCTGGCCAACATGGTGAAACCCTGTCTCTACTCATAAAATACAAAAATTAGCCATGCATGGTGGCATACGCCTGTAATCCCAGCTACTCAGGAGGCTGAGGCAGGAGAATCATTTGAACCCAGGAGGCAGAGGTTGCAGTGAGCTGAGATCATGCCACTGCACTCCAGCCTGAGTCAAAGAGCAAGAATCCGTCTCAAAAAAACAAAACAAAATAAAAAGTAAGCATGATCTATTTGGATGGAAACGCTACTCTTGCTAATGAGATAAAAGCAAAATTGCTGGATAAAACACTGCTCTTATTTGCTAAATCTCACAAGTCTAGATAAAAGGGCTCTGATAAGTGCTGCAAAAAGTATCTTCTTATTAATAAGAAAATAACACAAATTTTATAATTTAGAATTTTTCCATTTGTTATTCGAGAACTGACTTGTTTCTCTGAATTTGTGTCTACATAACAATCATCAACCCTTTTATTCAGACACAGAGATCACTAGCTTCCCACTAGTGCTGGCAAGTTGCAGGTTCCAGTCCGAAGCCTTTACAGATGTTCCTGCCAAGCTACAAAAAGTCAGGGCTTCCAGCCCTCTGGAAGTATTGTGGAAGGTTAGCTACCTTTCACTAGCTCCTCACTGGTCAGGAAGATGGCTTATCACACTTCAAATAGTTCCCTACCCTGTACTTAAATAAAACCTTAACCTCTTTTGAGTTACTTTATCACAGCCACTCTTCTGTACCCCACACATTGCCACAATGTTGGTGCCTGAGGCCATTCTAAAAAATAAAAATAAAGATCACTGGAATGCCAAGCAAAAGATGGGATTGCTCATTTGGAGGTTTATTTTTTAAGCTTCAAAGACTATAAAAATGGGCCCAGGGAAAGAAAATGTATGCAGAAGGGATGTGTACAAATAGTCTTAAGTATTTTTAAGGGTGCCAATTCTAATTTTTTCATGATAAACCAACTTAAAGCAAAAGAAGATGCTAACTGCAAACTTTACATCTGAGTACCTTCTTGCTATTCCCAACGAGGCAACCAACTTCCAAGAAAATCTGTCTGTAGCATTATTATGGACTGAATGTGTGCCCCCCCGCCAAATTCCCATGTATTGATATCCTGACCACCGATGTGATGGTGTTAGGAGGTGGGGCCACTTTGAGGTAATCATGAGGGTGGAGACTCATAAATAGGATTAGTGCCCTTATAAAAGGGATCTCAGGGATCTCATTCACTTTTCCATCATGTGAGGACACAGCAAGAAGATGCCATCTACAAGGAAGTGGGCCTTCACCAGACACCAAATCAGCCAGCACCTTGATCTCGGACTTCCCAGCCTCAGAACTGTGAAAAATAAATGTCTTTTGTTTATAAACTACCCTGCCTATGATATTCTGTTTTAGCAGCGTGAATGAACTAAAGCAAGCAATTACCTTCACAGACATCAACAGGCAGTCTGTCATGCATCAATTGCCCCACTAGATAATGGTGTGAGTGATCCCTACAAAAACGGGATCAGCCTAAGTCTTCCAGGATTTTTCTCCCAAAGGATCTAATAACTCTGCTTCACCCTCATTTGCCAGACTTCCTCCCTTGGGTCTCATGGCTTCCTCTGAACCAACCCATTGGCTGCTCTTTCCTTCCCCACTCATTACTCATGTCATTTTTAAAACTAACTGAACAGAGTTACCATCCCACACTATAGGATCCAGTCTGTCTCTCCTAATGGAGCTGAGGTTCTAGGCAAGCCTCATCCTGTCCCTTCTTCTCCTCCTCCCTTTCTTCCCACTTCTTCTACCTTTTCCTCTCTTTCTGTCCCATTCTCCTTCCCACTCCTCTGTCCCATACACCAAATTCCTACACAACTTGTGTAGCTCTCTGAGAACCATTTGTAAAGAATTTACTGAAATTGGCAGTTAGGGCAAGATACTCAGACAACTAGCATTCTTCCAAAAATCCTTACTGCAGGGAGGGGTAGCAGCCTGGGACCTGCTGGTAGGAAAACCTGTTGGTAGGGGGACAGCCTGTGAATAAAACCAATCTTCCATGGAACCTCTCAAGATCCCCCTTGCTAGATCAACTCTGTGACTGACCATCAGGCACCAAGAACTGGGAGCCCCAATCTGTTGGTACTACTTGAAAGTCTGGGCTCTAAGAAAGCTCTGCACAGGACCAAGCCTGTCCTGAAATGACAGAGATGGGCTTCCCTTCAAGCCTGCTTTCTCTCTCCCCACATCCTCTTCATTTGGGAGCAGAAGGAGGAAAAGATTAGGACTTCATTAGGCCTCTGTATGTGCGGATCAGTTTGATTATTTTTAAATGTAATAGAGTGGGCTTAAAGAAGGACATGAATAAACTAGTCACTCTCTAGTAGAGCCTGGAGTTACCACTAGGAGCAATAGGAAGAGCAACAACCAGTGACAGACGCGGCTAAATCTGATCATCACCAAACCTGAGCGGGCAAGGCCCTATTACCATTTGTCTAAGGGGTAGGATATAACCCAGGTACATTTGGGGGTTATTCCCTACCTGTCTGTGGGGGTATTAGAGCCCGTTATTTGGCGAATTTCTGGAAAACGTAATATGATCAATAAATTCAATTTCTGAACAATATATCACTTCAGCTGGCTATGAGGCAGCATGTAGACCAAGGAAGAAAAGAGGCTCTTGCCTTTTTCATTACAAGTTTTAGCAATGATTAAAGAGAGTTGGAGCATTGTTTTATTTATTCTGCTTGAATGAATGAAATAAAAATTACCAAAGATTATTCCATGTTACATGGCGTGAGGATAAATTTCCCCATTTAAATCCTAAGATCAGATCAAATCATACTATGCCCTATGACTGTATAAATTTACTTCTATATAATGCAATGATCAAAACCCTTATGTTTGCATTTATATGCAATACCTATAAATATATATGTGTATACACTTATTTGAGCATAAAGAAAAATAAAGATATATTCTAGGCTGTAAACATCTGTTGGAGGATTACATAGGAGAAAAGAATAAGAAGTATGTGAAAGTTGAACAAAAAAGAAAAAATAAGATCACAAAACATTAACAAATATGGTATCATCCTATTTACAATATTTTAAATTTTTTAATTTAAATTTTAAGAAATTTATAGGTTTATTCATATGGAACCAAAAAGAGCCCGAGTAGCCAAGGCAATCCTAAGCAAAAAACAACAAAGCTGGACACATCATTCTACCCAACTTCAAACTATATTGCAAGGCTACAGTAACCAAAACACTATCGTACTGGTACAAGAACAGACACATAGACCAATGGAACAGAATAAGAACTCAGAAATAAGACCACACACCTGCAACCATCTGATCTTCAACAAACCTGACAAAAACAAGCAATGGGGAAAGAATTCCCTATTTAATAAATGGTGCTGGGAGAACTGGCTAGCCATATACAGAAAATTGAAACTGAACCCCTTTTTTACACCTTATACAAAAATCAACTCAAGATGGATTAAAGACTTAAATGTAAAACCCAAAACTATTAAAACCCTGGAAAAAAATCTAGGCAATACCATTCAGGACAAAGGCACAGGCAAAGATTTTATGGCAAAATGCCAAAAGCAATTGCAACAGAAGCAAAAAATGACAAATAGGATCTAATTAAGCTAAAGAGCTTCCGCACAGCAAAAGAAACTATCTTCAGAGTGAACAGGCAACCTACAGAATGGGAGAAAATGTTTGCAATCTAGCCATCTGACAAAGGTCTAATATCCAGAGTTTACAAGCAACTTAAGCAAATTTACAAGAAAAAAAAAACAACCCCATTAAAAAGTGGGCAAAGGACATAACAGACACTTCTCAAAAGAAGGTATACTTGTGGCCAACAAACATACGAAAAAAAACTCAACATCACTGATAATTAGAGAAATGCAAATCAAAGCCACAATGAGATACCATCTCATACCCATCAGAATGGCAATTATTAAAAAGTCAAAAAATAACAGATTCCGGCAGGTTGTGAAGAGAAAGGAATGCTTTTACACTGCTGGTGGGAATGTAAATTAGTTCAACCATTGTGAAAGACAGTGTGGCGATTCCTCAGAGACCTAGAGGCAGAAATATCATTTGACCCAGCAATCCCATTATTGGGTATATACCCAAAGAAATATAAATCATCTATTACAAAGATACATGCATGTGCATGTTCACTGCAGCACTATTCACAATAGCAAAGACATGGAATCAACCTAAATGCCCATCAATGATAGACTGAATAAAGAAAATGTGGTACATATACACCATGGAATACGATACAGCCATAAAAATGAATGAGATCATGTCCTTTGTAGGGACGTGGATGGAGCTCGAAGCCATTATCCTTAGCAAACTAACACAAGAACAGAAAACCAAACACCACATGTTCTCACTTATAAGTGGGAGCTAAATGATGAGAACACATGGACACGTTGTGGGGAACAACACACACTGGTTGGGGCCTGTCGGTGGGTGGGGGCTGAGGGGAAGGATGGAGAGCACCAGGAAGAATAGCTAGTATATGCTGGGCTTAATACCTGGGTAACACGGCCAGGCGTGGTGGCTCACGCCTGTAATCCCGGCACTTTGGGAGGCCGAGGC
>NW_026652295.1:8897036-8905555 GCF_009828535.3 Hylobates moloch | reverse complement strand
ATACCTAATGCTAAATGACGAGTTAATGGGTGCAGCACACCAACATGGCACATGGATACATATGTAACAAACCTGCACATTGTGCACATGTACCCTAAAACTTAAAGTATAATAATAATAATAATAAAAAAATTCAGGATATGAACAGGTCATGAATGACAAGTAGCCTGTCTCACTCTCTGGCTTAGCTTTTCATTCTCTTATTGATGCCTTTTGAAGACCAAATGTTCTTAATTTTAATGTGGCCATATATTTATCAATCTTTTCCTTTATGGTTTGTGCCTTTATGTTTTCTTTAAAAAAATCTTTCTCTTCTTTCTATATTATCTTATAAAGTCTTTCTATTTTGCCTTTCACATTTAATCTAGAATACAACTGGATTGATTTTTGTGTATGGTATGAGGCAGAAATGCTCCCTTCCACTCTCCCTTCCTCCTCCCTCCCTTCGTTCCTTCTTTCCTCCCTTTCTTCCTTTCTTTTTCTCCTTTTTTCTTTTTCCCCCCTTCCTTCTTTTCTTTCTTTTTGAATCTTTTCCCCGCTGCTCTTCAGTGTCATCTCTACCATAAATCAAGTGCCCATAGATATGTGGGGGATTGTTCTTCAGATTTCATTCTAAACTAGCTCATTTGCTTTTTCTTTTGACAGAAAAGTCTAAACACCAGAAGTCTGACAGTGGTTCTCAAATTTGGCTGAGGTTTGGAATCATGAAGATACAGAAGCCTGGGTCCCACCTCCAGGGATTCTATCTAGTTGGGCTGGGATGTGGTCTGGTCATCAGGATCTTTAAACCTCTCTGATGGGCAACTATGGCTGAGGCTCAGGGGAAAGGAAGACAGGGAGAGCACACTGTTATCATTATGGTTGCCCCACAAAAGGCAGGATTCCCGGTGAAGGCTGAATTCCAGATCATTAACAAATAACTTTTTAGTATGAATGTGTCCCAAATAGGGCATGAGACATACTTATGCTTAATAATTATACGGTATACCTGACATTTGTATTTAACTGAATGTTCTTTCTCTCTATAGAACTGTTATATATATATATAACTGTTATATATAATATACATATATATATATGTATATTTTTTTGTAATGCCACCAGGTAGTCCAGTTCTGAGTATTTTGTTTCATTGAACAGTCAGGAGCTACTCAGGCAGCTGGAGACATAAAGAGAAATCAACCCAACAAGAGCAGCCCTGCACAGTAGGGCTGTGCAGGGACATGGATGAAACTGGAAACCATCATTCTCAGTTATATGTGTGTGTGTATATATATATATATATATATATATATATCTGTTATATGTATTATATATATAATATACATATATATTTATACATACATTTTTCGAGACAGAGTCTCACTCTGTCGCCCAGTCTGGAGTGTGCAATGGCGCAATCTCGGCTCACTGCAACCTCCGCGTCCTTGGTTCAAGTGATTCTCTTGCCTCAGCCTCCTGAGTAGCTGGGATTACAGGCATGCATCACAATGCCTGGCTAATTTTTTTTGTATTTTTAGTAGAGACGGGGTTTTGCTATGTTGGCCAGGCTGGTCTCCAACTCCTGACCTCAAGTGTCTGCCCGCCTTGGCCTCCCAAAGTGCTGGCATGAGCCACCATGCCTGGCCTGTGTTCTATATTTTTATTTGCTGCATCTGGCAATACTTGTTATCATAAAATGATTCCTTACACGCTGACCTTGTTGGAACCCTGGTCTTCAAATACCTTTCATCTTCCCCACTCCATCATGGTGCTGTGCAGGGCTGCTCTTGTTGGGTTGATTTCTCTTTATGTCTCCAGCTGCCTGAGTAGCTCCTGACTGTTCCATGAAACAAAATACTCAGAACTGGACTACCTGGTGGCATTACAAAAAAACGTCACTCGTCTTAATGGGGTTTCAGACTTAAGAAGGCAAATTTAAGAATAAACAATTGGGGCAACATTCTTTGGAGAATGAAAAATGAAAAGACTGACAGAAAATGAAAAACTGTCACAGAAAAATGAAAGACTGACAGAGCAAAGATTCACAAAGTCAATGATTTATACATGGTACAATTAAAACCAACAGAGGGAATCATGAGCACCTTCTTTCTCATTTTTCTGGACTAGACTAAGTGGAGTAGTTTAATTAGTTGGGTGATTCATAGATAGGACGGTGTCACAGATGGTCAGTTTGTAGAAACAGACAACAGAACCTCCCACTTCCTTCCCATGTCTGTAGATGTATGCATGCCCAAGTCTCTGCCATCACTGGAGAGTCTGTCCTTCACTGCTCAGCCTGGCAGGTATTGCTCTCGAGTCCCTTGGAAGGTTCTAGAAGGAAAAGACTTCTCACTCCCCCAGTTGGACTGTCACTGTTTGTGTGATCATGAGGCTTAGAATCCCTCACAGCAGTAGTTTTGCTGCTGGGTTGTCATAGTACCAAGAAATTATTCCACTCCCACGTTTTTGGGGGATTCCTGACTCTTGCTAAGCACTGAAATGCCCACTTATTCTCAACTTTGAGAGATTATGTTGTCTTGAAGGCAGAAAAGGGTACATGCATGAATAAATGGTTGAGGCTAAGTTCATTATACTAATGGCGCTTTTTCAGAACATTGTCCCTTTCTTATAGCATCCTATTTGATTTTAACAGTAACCCTGCCTGCTGGGTAAGTAGGGCAGGCATTACTTCCCTTCCTTTACAGATGAGAAAACAAGCTCAGCACAGTTAAATAATTGCACAAAGTGATACAGCTAGTAAATGACAGGTAGCAGAACGCAGGTCCTCTGGCTCCCAATGTCTTGCTTTTTCTAGTATTAGTACTCCCTGACAGAGCAGTACCTAAATTTGCGTGATCCTAACCACCACTTGAAGATCTTGTTCAAAATGTGTGGATTCCTAAATCCTTTCCCTGACTATTCTAATGCAGTGAGGTTAGGGTGGAACTCAAGAGTGTGTAATTGAAAGACTGACCTCAGCAAATTAGCAGAGACTATTGTATTTGAAAATTATCATTGGAATTCCTTTTTTTTTTCTTTTTGAGGCAGGATCTCACTGGGTCACCCAGGCTGGAGTGCAGTGGTGCAACCTCGGCTCACTGCAGCCTCAACCTCCCTGGCTCAAGCGATCTTCCCATCTCAGCCTCCTGAGTAGCTGGGACCACAGGTGTGCACCACCATACCAGGCTAATTTTTTAAAAATTTTTTGTAGAGACAAGGTCTCACTATGTTGCCCAGGCTGGTCTTCAACTCCTGAGCTCAAGTGATCCACCTGCCTCGGCCTCCCAAAGTGCTGGGATTACAGATATGGGCCACCATGCCTGGATTCGTTAGAATTCTTCATTAAAGTTCTGGGGATCCCAGCCACTTTGGGAAGCAGCACAAATAAATTTAAGTGGAAATATTCACTACATCTTTTGCAAAAATTGTTGTTATTTATAGTTAGCTTCTCAAAATTAAGCTGCCAGGTGGGAATATAAAAGCGAGTTAATTATTGTCCATTTGTTTGGACAATAATTGTTTCGGACTTGTTTGTTTGATACCAAAGCATGTCTGCTTTTGGTGTCAGTGGGGACTAGTTGAAGAAGAGGTCTCTCTCTTTTAGGTTTTGGTCAATTTGATCCATTTATCTAATGAATGTTTACTGAAAATCTATAATATACCAGGTACTGTGCTGAACACTGGAGTTAAAGAGTTGGATGAGACACAGTCCTTAGAGAGAGACTCATAGTTTACTAAGCAGACTAACATGCAGATCTATAGGTTATAATACATGTGATTGACGGATTAATAGGGATGTGGATTCCATGTTCTGGGAGCACAGAAGAGGAAAAATTCTGCTCTACTGGGGTCAAGACAAGCTCCACGAGACGAGGCAGGGTCTTGCCTTGAGTTTTCTTAGATGTTGATGAGCCTCCAGCCTTCACTCTGTATTGTACTGACAACTTCAGGACCACTCAACCCTTTCCTGCAGGGCCAACTCAGAAGACAAATATCATTCAAAACTGAAGTTAAATGGCTGGTACCTCCCAGCCTGCTGGGTTTCCCACATCCATCGCTTCCTAGGGAATACCTGAAAATGAGGTCAGCACGAACCAGGTGGGCTCTGAGCTTGGGTCCAGCCAGCCCCTTTTGTAGCTTGGAGGAGAAAGGCAGTTATTATGCTAGAAGCCCGCCGAGCCCACAGTGCACCTCTTCTGTGTTTCAAGAAGGCTGTTTTTGTATTTGCAGCCTGGTTTCAGGTGTGTGGATGTCAGAGAGATTGATGCCGTCTTCAGTGACCTGTGATCACACAGCCTTACAGCCCTCCATCTTTCTGCCTTGCTTAGCAAATTCCACGGGCAATAACTCCAAACAGAGCCTTTGGAAAAGGGCAACAAGGACAAACCTGGCCTGTTTAGAATCTAACTTCCAGCCACTCTTCTCAGCTCTTTATTCCCCTCAATTAAATTGTTTATTTGTAGAGTTTCCCTGTCTTATTTAATACAGTTTTAATTTCTTTTCTATCATTACTCTTTCTACCCTCTCTTCCTCTACTCCCCCACTTTCAACCAAATTGCCTAAACCATTTTTCACCCTTTGCTTTGATGGCAACCAGTACAAATAAAACCAGAGCAGCAGCAAGTACCCCAGGAGAGGGGTGAGGGGTCACCGAAGCTGCTCTTGGAGGGCTCAGCTGGGCTTTCTGAAGTCAGATGGGCAGCCTGTTTCATGCCCCAAATCCCTCTCTGTTATCCTCCCTGCAGGCAATATTTTTGTTTTTGCTGTGGTTCAGCTCCCTGGAATGCAGAGCTCTTTTAGAAGCTGACTGAGTGGAGAGGTTTGTGTCTGGGTAGCCTTTCTCTTGACCTGGAGAGAGAAGTTGGGGGTGGGGAAGGAAGGGGTGGATAGAGTCCAGAGGAAGAAATGGCTTTCTAAGACAGCAACACTGAGCGTGTTTTATCTCTGAGACTGGTGACTGTGTTTCATCCATGAAGATGGGTTTGCTTGTTAATGCACCTTCCTGTTTTGGAGGTGTCGCTCAAAAATATTAAAGCTTTTAGTATTTGAGCTCTGGAGGAAAAATGATTTTTGTGTGCCTGGGTGCCTGAAACAATCCAGGTCTACTGAATTCTGATTTTGAATGCCTGAATAAAGATGAGAAAATCAAAGTAGACAAAGAAATAAACATGTCTCGACTGCTTTTCCTGTGCCAGGACTTTTACCTACACGTCTCATTTAATTGTACAATAGCAGCCCTCTGAGTTGCTGTTAGTGTTCTCATGTTACTGATGCCAAAGCTAGGGTCCAGGGAGCTTAGGAAGAGGGCACAGAGCTGGCAAGGGGCACAGCCGGGACTCTTCATCCAACTGTCCACTCGCCTAAGAGATAGCATTTGTGTCTTACCAACTTCAGGGAGGTGTACACATTTTGTTCTGTAACTAGCAAATGCTACATACTAGACTCTCACTACAACATTATTAGGTGTGCCTGAACAGAAATGGCACCTGCAAATAGAGCTTTATATAGAAAACTGAAGGGCATGATAAAGGTTGGATGTGCTAAGCACTTCTTAAAATCTTTCTGCTTCCCTCCCTCCCTTCCTTCCTTCTTCCCTGTCTCCCTCCCTCCCTCCCTTACTTTCTTCTCTTTTCTCTTTTTTCCTTCTTTCCTTCTTCCTTTCCTTCTCTTTTTCTTTTTTTCCTTTTTCATTTTCCTCCTTTCTTCCTTCCCTCATGTCTCCTTTCTCCCTCCCCCCTCTTTCCCACTCTTCCCTCCCCCCTTTCCCTTCCCTTCCTTTGCCTTCCCTTCCCTTCCCTTCCTTTACCTTCTCTTCCCTTCCCTTCTTTTTCCTTCCCTTCCTTTCCCTTCCCTTCCCTTCCTTTCCCTTCCCTTCCCTTCCCTCCAATTTCACTTGCTATAGAGATGTGATGTACACACAGTTCAAAGACTGAGTGTACATCATATCAAGGACACAGTTCCTGTCCTTGAGGAGTATCTGTCCATCTAGGGGGTGGCCATATAAGCAAATTGCTCTGATGTCCCATGGCAAGTTCTGTTGCAGAGGTTTACATTCAGTTCTGGAAACAGAGATGAGGGAGCAAGTAATTTTGCTTGGGGAAGTTAGGGGAAGATAAAGAGAGGAAGTGCCATTTCATCTGGGCCTTGAATATTGGGGAAACATTTACTGGGGGCTGGGGAAAAGGCATTTTATAAGAGATGAAAATGCACTTTAATTCAGGGGCACAAATAGGACCAGGATAGTTGGATTTCAAGCACAGTGTGAGGGCTGAGGCTGGGAAGGCAGCCCTCGGGTTAAGTCTTCTCCTCTGGAAGGGCTTGGGAAGATATTTTGGGAAGAAACAGAGTTTGACATGAGTCCTGGGGTCTGGGTAAAATTTTGAATTATCGCAGGAGTCCAAATGTCCCTGGGGAGTGGGGCTGTAAAGCCTACACCTTCCCTGTCTTCTCTGACCCCTGGGCATTTTTCACAGACAGTGTAACAAGTCACTGACCTCACAGAGCCCTCTGGGAAAATCCCACAGAAATTCAGAAGTAATCTCTCCCTGCTTGCAGTGGTTACCAGACTCTCTCTCAAAAAGCTGAGTCTATTCATGTAATAGAACTGCCCTTGAAGAAATACTGGAAGTTATTGGGAAAGAATTTTTATTTCTGTCCTGTGGAAATACATGAAGAAAAATCAAATGAGAATAAGCAAAGGCTGTTTATTTACTCAGAACTTGCTATGAACGAGCCATCACTTGTCTTTTGGCAGAAACTCGGAGGCAGGCAGAGGAGTGGGGAAGCTTCACAGTGGGGGAAAGGGAAGGCTCCGAGAGCGTGCTGATTGGAGGCTGCTGGCGCGGGAAACTGAAGGGGGCTCACTGGAAGTGAGGTGTCCCATGGGATTTGGTAGAGCGCAAGCTTGGCTTTCTCTGCCTGGTCCTCAGAAATAGGGACAAAAATGAGAAAAACTGTCAGTTTTTAATGAAGTCCTGGCCCTTTTGGAGCAATTGTTACAAGGGCTTTTGTTTGGCTTCCTGGATTGTTACTAGAGATAGTGTGTGACTTCCTAAAAGTCTGCGTCATAGACACCAGGCTGACTTCCTAGGCTGGCTCTTGCAGATGATGGTTTGGTTTCCTGGGCTGGTTGCATAGATTGTGGGTCACTTTTAAAAAATATATGTCTGCTTATTTGTATAGTCAGCCTCTGTCTATTTGTATTTTCAGTCTCTCAGTCCATATACCTATGTGAAATAAGAGATCATCTCTGGATTTCAGGTGGGCACTATGAGTGGAGTGTGTCTGGTAGACACAGAAGGAGCTGCACACACAGCTGAAGAGCACAGGGCCAAGTTGTGTGGGTGTTCACAAGGGTGCCAGGCTGTTGGGGCTGGCATGGGGCTGAACTCGAGCCTGCTGCTCGTAGGGGCAGCATCCCTGGAGGAAGCAACTTTGTTAGGACAGCTCTGGAAATGTCCTACATGAATGGTTTGGCTTCTGTATTCCTTTTGACAGACAGTAGCTTGGACTCCATCCCAATAAAATGTTTGACCTCTCTCAGATGGAAAACAGGAGCTGGAAGCTTATTGTTGCTACTGGAAATAAAGACCAGAGAAGAAAAGACACTTTGTTTTGATGAGACCTTATAACAGATGTGCTGCGTAGGCATAGCAACATACGACTTTAATAGAAAAGGAACTTTCCTCTTCTCCACCCGCCCTCAGTTCTGGAAGGCTTGATTGAAAAGGAGAATCTCTCTCTCTTTTTTTTTTTCCTTTAACTAGTATCAGGTGTCTTACTCAGGTGGTTGGGTAAAATAGTCAAAATATTTTTACAACAGCTGTAAACGGTTTTACAATACACTTACTGTTTATGAGGAAGGCTGACGTGTTGGAGAGTTTTCACGGCTGTGATGGGCACAGAGCAAGCAACCAGCATTTCTTATGGAGTTTTGCTAAAAGGCGTTAATCCTGGTCACAAAGCCAAGTATAAAATTTTAGTGGCTTCTGAAACTGTCGCCTTTTTTTTATGTCCCCTATCTGAAGCTCTCTGGAAACCAACAGAGTCTGACACAGCTAAACATATTTGCTTCGGTGGACTGTGTTTATGAGGCCATGTTCACTTACAGGCAGAGGGAATATGGGAAAAGAAAGTGGAAATATCGCTTTTAGGTAATTAGCGAAGTAAAACAATATTACTAGTGTTTTGTGTAACTTTCTAATTTAAATTGAAGGTTTTTTTCCCCAAGTCAAACGGCATCTTTTTACATAGAAAAATTTAACAATTGAAAAACTGAAAAAAAGGGCCATAATCATTCTCTTTAAAAAATTGCCTTGCCTTATTGTTTAATTTTTTTAAATTATATAAATTTCTTTTTTTTCTTCAACTTTTATTTTAAGCTCAGGGGTACATGTGCAGGATGTACAGGTTTGTTACATAGGTAAACATGTGCCATGGTGGTTTGCTGCACAGATCAACGTGTTACCCAGATATAGATATCATTATATATCTCTCATCTATATATATATATATATATATTTTTTTTTTTTTTTTTT
>NW_026652295.1:8884414-8896936 GCF_009828535.3 Hylobates moloch | reverse complement strand
CCCACTTTTTGATGGGGTTGTTTGTTTTTTTCTTGTAAATTTGTTTGAGTTCATTGTAGATTCTGGATATTAGCCCTTTGTCAGATGAGTAGGTTGCAAAAATTTTCTCCCATTCTGTAGGTTGCCTGTTCACTCTGATGGTGGTTTCTTTTGCTGTGCAGAAGCTCTTTAGTTTAATTAGATTCCATTTGTCAATTTTGGCTTTTGTTGCCATTGCTTTTGGTGTTTTAGACATGAACTCCTTGCCCATGCCTATGTCCTGAATGGTATTGCCTAGGTTTTCTTGTAGGATTTTTATGGTTTTAGATCTAACATGTAAGTCTTTAATCCATCTTGAATTAATTTTTGTATAAGGTGTAAGGAAGGGATCCAGTTTCAGCTTTCTACATATGGCTAGCCAGTTTTCCCAGCACCATTTATTAAATAGGGAATCCTTTTCCCATTGCTTGTTTTTGTCAGGTTTGTCAAAGATCAGATTGTTGTAGATATGTGGCATTATTTCTGAAGTCTCTGTTCTGATCCATTGATCTATGTCTCTGTTGTGGTACCAGTACCATGCTGTTTTGGTTACTGTAGCCTTGTAGTATAGTTTGAAGTCAGGTAGCGTGATGCCTCCAGCTTTGTTCTTTTGGCTTAGGATTGACTTGGCAATGTGGGCTCTTTTTTGGTTCCGTATGAACTTTAAAGTAGTTTTTTCCAATTTTTTGAAGAAAGTCATTGGTAGCTTGATAGAAAAGCAAGAGCAAACACATTCAAAAGCTAGCAGAAGGCAAGAAATAACTAAAATCAGAGCAGAACTGAAGGAAATAGAGACACAAAAAACCCTTCAAAAAATTAATGAATCCAGGAGCTGGTTTTTTGAAAAGATCAACAAAATTGATAGACTGCTAGCAAGACTAATAAAGAAGAAAAGAGAGAAGAATCAAATAGATGCAATAAAAAATGATAAAGGGGATATCACCACCGATCCCACAGAAACACAATCTACCATCAGAGAATACTACAAACACCTCTACGCAAATAAACTAGAAAATCTGGAAGAAATGGATAAATTCCTGGACACATACACCCTCCCAAGACTAAACCAGGAAGAAGTTGAATCTCTGAATAGACCAATAACAGGCTCTGAAACTGTGGCAGTAATCAATAGCTTACCAACCAAAAAGAGTCCAGGACCTGATGGATTCACAGCCGAATTCTACCAGAGGTACGAGGAGGAACTGGTACTATTCCTTCTGAAACTATTCCATTTGATAGAAAAAGAGGGAATCCTCCCTAACACATTTTATGAGGCCAGCATCATCCTGATACCAAAGCCCGGCAAAGACACAACCAAAAAAGAGAATTTCAGACCAATATCCTTGATGAACATTGATGCAAAAATCCTCAATAAAATACTGGCAAACCGAATCCAACAGCACATCAAAAAGCTTATCCACCATGATCAAGTGGGCTTCATCCCTGTGATGCAAGGCTGGTTCAACATACACAAATCAATAAATGTAATCCAGCATATAAACAGAACCAAAGACAAAAACCACATGATTATCTCAATAGATGCAGAAAGGCCTTTGACAAAATTCAACAACCCTTCATGCTAAAAACTCTCAATAAATTAGGTATTGATGGGACGTATCTCAAAATCATAAGAGCTATCTATGACAAACCCACAACCAATATCATACTGAATGGGCAAAAACTGGAAGCATTCCCTTTGAAAACTGGCACAAGACAGGGATGCCCTCTCTCACCACTCCTATTCAACATAGTGCTGGAATTTCTGGCCAGGGAAATCAGGCAGGAGAAGGAAATAAAGGGTATTCAATTAGGAAAAGAGGAAGTCAATTTGTCCCTGTTTGCAGATGACATGATTGTATATCTAGAAAACCCCATTGTCTCAGCCCAAAATCTCCTTAAGCTGATAAGCAACTTCAGCAAAGTCTCAGGATACAAAATCAATGTAGAAAAATCACAAGCATTCTTGTACACCAATCACAGACAAACAGAGAGCCAAATCATGAGTGAACTCCCATTCACAATTGCTTCAAAGAGAATAAAATACCTAGGAATCCAATTTACAAGGGATGTCAAGGACCTCTTCAAGGAGAACTACAAACCACTGCTCAATGAAATAAAAGAGGATACAAACAAATGGAAGAACATTCCATGCTCATGGGTTGGAAGAATCAGTATCGTGAAAATGGCCATACTGCCCAAGGTAATTTATAGATTGAATATCCTGAATTTTTTTAAACCCTACAAATCAATAAGAAAAAGATCCGCCAATGGAAAATAAGCAGTAGACTTACCAAGGACTTCACAAAAGAGGCCATGCAAATGCACAATAATGTGAAAAGGTGTGTAACTCCTTTGTAACACAGGAAATGCAAATCAAAACCACTTTTTGAGGTGTCACTATATACCCTGCAGAATCGCTAAAATTAAAAAGAGTAACATGTCAAGTATAGACAAGAATATATATCAAGGATAATTCCGACACACATCTGGAAAGAGTGTACATTGATACAATCATTCTGGAAGAGATAGTCTACTACTAATAATAAGAATCTGACCTGACGCAGTAGCTCACACCTGCAATCCCAACACTTTGGGAGGCTGCAGCAGGAGGATTCCTTGAGGTCAGGAGTTTGAAACTAGCCTGGGCAACAAAGCAAGAACATGTCTCAAAAAAAAAAAAAAAAAAAATCAGGCCTGGTGGCTGAGACATGTAGTCTCAGCTACTCAGCTGCTTGGGAGGCTGAAGTGAGATCACTTGAGCCCAGGAGGTTGAAGCTGCAGTGAGCCATGATTGCACTACTGCCTTCCAGCCTAGGAGACAGAGCAAGATTCTGTCTCAAAAAAAAAAAAAAAACAAAAAACTAATTTAATCTACTAAAGATGAATATACATATAATTTACAACCCTGCAGCTGTAGTCCTGGGTTATAGGCTTAACAGACATGGCTGCATGTGGACATCAGATTTGTACAAGGATATTCATAGCAGGGAACAATCCAAATATCTGTCAACAGTAGAATAGGTGAAAAAAATTGAAAGAGAGTCACACAATGAAATGTATAGCAGTGAAAACAAACCACAGCCTCAAACAACAACCTGGATGAGTCACACACATAAACCTGAGAGAAAGAAGCCAGACACCCAACAAAGTAGGCAAAAATACAGAGCATCAGTGTCCACACATAGATGGTAAGAGATAAAGTAAGCAAGGAAGTGACCATCACAAGAGTCTGGAAACCGGTTGCCTTTGGGGAGTAGGCTGGGAGCTGTGATTAGAAAGGGGCACACGGGAGCCTCTAAGGCTGTGCAAATGTTCAATTTCTGGACCCCCAGCAATGGTGATAGGAGTATTTCCTTTATTATATTTCACTAAGCAGTGCATTTATGATTTAAGCACCTTCTTCTTTAAGTGTGCTATATTTCAAAATTAACAAAGTTTTATTTAAAATGATGCTCAGGACAAATTTATATGTCTTCCATGAAGACTTCTTGCACCTCATTCTCTGAGCAACTTTTGCATAAACCGGCCTCTAAAGTGTTGCAGGGGTCCCTCCAGGCCCCTGCCCACCACCTTTCACTCCCACAGGTTTTTCAGGTGAATTCTGGTTAAAAATGAACAGTAGTCAAAGCAATCCTTTAAAAACGCAAGTCAAGACATGTCACGCCTTTGCTCAAAATCTTCCCAGGTCTCCTCATGTTACTCAGAGGAAAACTCAAGCCTTCCCATGGCCCCTAAAGCCTTAAAGGATCTGTGAGCGAACACCAGCTCACCCCTCTGGGCCTCTGTCCAGCCACACAGGACATGTCTGTGCTTCAAACTGACTACACAGGCTCCCACCTCTCCAGCCACTCCCTCTGTCCACAAAGGTCTCCCCCAGCATTCACATGGCTCCTTTCATTCTGGCACTTGATCAAATGTCACTTTCTCATGAAAGCTGACCCTAGCCGCTTCATTTGGAATCGTTACACCTCCCACTGCATTCCCCATCTCTCTTATCCTGCTTTTTATTCTCCAGTGGTACTCATGACTTCTACCTTCTAGTATCATTTACTTTCCTACTGGTATTTGTTGCCTATCATCCCCCACTGGAAGGTAAGCTCCATGAAGGCAGGGATTTTTGTCTTTTTTGTTCACTGCTATATCCCCCGCACTTAGAAGAGTATCTGGCATGAAGTAGGCATACAATCAATATATGTTGAGTGAGTGAATGAGAGAATGAATGAATGAATGAATGAATGAATGAATGAATGAAAAAAATTATCAAATGCAACTTGGAAAAAGTTAAGAAAAGTAGCTGCCAATACTGGAACGATCTGCAAATTGAAGTGATACAAAGGATGAGACTGTCAAATCAATCTCAGGTGAATTAGAGATTCTGCTCAGTGTCAAGCCTTCCTGGTCATTCTGAGTTCACAAGTCATCAAGAGTCAGGCATCAGGCAGAGAGGTCTGGAAGCAGCCACGTCCTCTCCACAGCAGATCCTCTCCAGCTGAGATGAGGACATGATCTGTCTAAGTGATCTGTACAGTTCACGTCACTTACAGAAGAGTTCCATCTCCTATACAGGACATCCCTGTTTACTCAGTTTATGTGGTAGAGTCATGCACCATGTGACGATGCTTTTTGTTTTCGGTTTTTTGGTTTTTTGAGATGGAGTCTCATTCTTGACGCCCAGGCTGGAGTGCAGTGGTGCGATCTCGGCTCACTGCAACCTCCTCCTCCTAGGTTCAAGTGATTCTCCTGCCTCAGCCTCCTGAGTAGCTGGGATTACAGACGTGCGCCACAACACCAGCTAATTTTTTTTGTATTTTTGGTAGAGACGGGGTTTCAGCAGGTTGGCCAGGCTGATCTTGAACTCCTGACCTCAAGTGATCCACCCGCCTCAGCCTCCCAAAGTGCTGGGATTACGGGAGTGAGCCACTGTGCTCAGCCACCATGTGACAATGTTTTGGTCAACCACAGACCACATATATGACTGAGGTCCTGTAAAATAATAGAGCTGAAAAATTCCTATTGCCTAGTGATGTCATAACCATGGTAACATCGAAGCACAGGGCATGACTCCAGTGTTTGTGGCAAAGCTGGTGTCAACAGTCTTGCTGTGCTGCTAGCCATATAAAAGTCTAGCTCATGCAGTGATGTTCAGTCCAGAATACTCGATAGTAATAATAAACAACTATGTTGCTGGTTTACGTATTTACGATACTATACTTTTTATCCTTCTTTAATTTCGAGATGGAGTTTTGCTCTTGTTGCCCAGGCTGGGGTACAATGGTGCGATCTCTGCTCACTGCAACCTCCGCCTCCCAGGTTCAAGTGATTCTCCTGCCTCAGCCTCCTGAGTAGCTGGGATTACACACGCACGCCACCACATCCGGCTAATTTTTGAACTTTTAGTAGAGATGGGGTTTCACCATGTTGGTCAGGCTGGTCTCGAACTCCTGACCTCAGGTGATCGACCTGCCTTGGCCTCCCAAAGTGCTGGGATTACAGGCGTGAGCCACCGCACCCGGCCTCTTTTACTTATTTTTAAAACGTTAACTGTAAAACAGCCTCAGGCAGTTCCTTCCAGAGGGATCTCAGAAGAAGGCACTGTTATCATAGGAGAGGACAGCTCCCTGCATGTCACTGTCCCTGAAGACCTGAAGCAGCTAGGGTCAGCTACCAGGAGAAAGTGATATTTGATCACGTGCCATCTAGTGGGACAAGGTGTGAAGGTGGAAGGCAGTGATAATGATGATCCTAACCCTGTGTAGGCTTAGGCTGACATGTATGTTTTTGTCTTAATTTTTAACAACAACAACGACAAAATTAAGGAAAAAATTTAAAATAGAAAAAAGAATAAGAACATACAGAAAGGAAATATTTTTGGACAATTGTACAATATGGTTGTGTTTTAAGCTTAGTGTTATTTCGAGAGTCAAAAGTTAAAAAAATTTAAAAATTTATAAAGTAAAAAGGTGACAATAAGCTAAGGTGAATTTATTATTTCATGTAGCCTAACTGTACAGTGTTTGTAAAGTCTACAGTAGTGTGAAGTCATGTCCTAGGACTTCACTTCACTCACCAATCACTCACAGTTGCACCCAGAGCAATTCAGCCCTGCAAGTTCATTTCATGGTAAGTGCCCTCTATGGGTATACCATGTTTATCTTTTAAACTGTATTTTTACTATATCTTTGTTATGTTTGGATATGTTTTGACATAAATACCATTGTGTTATAATTGCCTACGGTATTCAGTACAGTAACCTGATGTACCAGTTTGTAGCCTAGGAGCAATAGGCTGTACCATTTAGCCTAGAGGGGAAGTAGGCTGTTCCAGCTAGGGTTGTGCAAGTGCCCTCAATGATGTTCACACAACAAAATTCCTACCGATGCATTTCTCAGAAGGTTTTCCTATAGTTAAGGAACTCATGAGTGTATTTTCCAGGGAACTATGCCCCAGAAATGCATACATCCCAGGTCATTTGAAGTGAGAAAATATTGATAGATATTGATAGAAAAAGGGCAACTGGAACAGGCAAATGACGTCACATGAGCCCCTGGTGTATTCTGGATCCCACTCAATGTCCCATCTCCTGTTGCCTCCTGTGGCTTCAGTGTCAGCACACGAGGGTCAAGGGTTGTTGCTCCAAAGAGTTGTGTCCTGGGGATAGCTCTGACTCCCCTGAACAATATATTAACAATTAAACAATTTTTTAGAGTTTTCCAAAATTACGTATGATTCCACTTTCTGGACAAGGCCATACGTTGTGTGTTGTCACAATAGGGACATTGGAAACAGTGAAAAAGCAGGTGTGGTGCCAAGCATGACCTTATGATTGAGTCAACCCCAAATCTTGCAGAGTTCTGATTTGGAAATGTCCTCATGCCATCAGACAATAAAATTCTTTTCTTTTTTTTTTTTTATGAGATGGCGTCTCACTCTGTCAGCCAGGCTGGAGTGCAGTGGTGTGATCTTGGCTCACTGCAAGCTCCACCTCCCAGGTTCACGCCATTCTCCTGCCTCAGCCTCCCAAGTAGCTGGGACTACAGGCACCCGCCACCATGCCCAGCTAATTTTTTGTATTTTTTTGTAGAGACGGGGTTGCACCATGTTAGCCAGGATGGTCTCGATCTCCTGACCTCATGATGCACCCACCTCAGCCTCCCAAAGTGCTGGGATTACAGGCGTGAGCCACCGTGCCCGGCCCAAACAATAAAATTCTTGAAGACAGCACAGTGTCTTGTTTTCTGTTGTATCTTTAGCTCTTATCAGTGTTTGGCCCTTAAATTGCAGGATAAATGGAGGAAAAGGACAAAACTTCCCTGGGCTGTAAGTGCATTCCTCTGGCCTCCGTGCCCAGGTCCACAGGCCTTAGGCCATAGAGCAATGTTGAATTCTTAGGATGTGAGCTCAGGGGGACCCAGCTGAGCCATACGCACTCATGCCTCACTACAAAAAAATCTCAAGCATGCATATGAAGTACCTCTGTGTTGGCTGGGGGGTCCCTAGCAGGGGTCCAGATAGGAGAATTGGTTAGTGGTGCATCTAGTTAGGACTATAAGCCAAAGCAGGTGATGGGTCACAGGAGCACACACCCCTGCAAACCTCTGGACATTCTCACCCAAGGAAAAACATTTCATTCCGTTTAAAACCATATAAAACCTGGGTAAGGCCTCCCAGTACTTTTCCCTTCCATTTGGCTTGGAATGGCCTCAGAAGAGAAGGAATACGTAGATTGGTGTGAGAAAGAGAGAAAAGAATAAAATTCCTTATTCTGCCCCTATGTTCAAAGAGGCGCAAGCAGCTAGTCCCTGCGCACATTAAAAAGAAATAAAAAGGAGGGTGGAGCCAAGATGGCCGAATAAGAACAGCTCCGGTCTCCAGCTCCCAGCCCCAGCGACACAGAAGACTGGTGATTTCTGCATTTCTGCTTGAGGTACCGGTTTCATCTCACTAGGGAGTGCCTAACAGTGGGTGCAGGACAGACGGTGAAGCGCACTGTGCGCGAGCCGAAGCAGGGCGAGGCATTGCCTCACTCGGGAAGTGCAAGGGGTCAGGGAGTTCCCTTTCCTAGTCAAAGAAAGGGGAAACAGACGGCACCTGGAATATTGGGTCAGTCCCATCCTAATACTGCGCTTCTCCAACGGGCCTGGAAAACGGCACACTAGGAGATTGTGTCCCGCACCTGGCTCGGAGGGTCCTGTGCCCACGGAGTCTCGCTGATTGCTAGCACAGCAGTCTGAGATCAAGCTGCAAGGCGGCAGTGAGGCTGGGGGAGGGGCGCCCGCCATTGCCCAGGCTTGCTTAGGTAAACAAAGCAGCCAGGAAGCTCGAACTGGGTGGAGCCCACCACAGCTCAAGGAGGCCTGCCTACCTCTGTAGGCTCCACCTCTGGGGGCAGGGCACAGACAAACAAAAACTCAGCAAAGAACCTCCACAGACTTAAATGCCCCTGTCTGACTGACAGCTTTGAAGAGAGTAGTGGTTCTCCCAGCACGCAGCTGGAGAACTGAGAACAGACAGACTGCCTCCTAAAGTGGGTCCCTCACCCCTGAGCAGCCTAACTGGGAGGCACCCCCCCAGTAGGGTCAGACTGACACCTCATTCAACCGGGTACTCCTCTGAGACAAAACTTTCAGAGGAACTATCAGACAGCTGAATTTGTGGTCTCACGAAAATCCGCTGTTCTGCAGCCACCGCTGCTGACACCCAGCCAAACAGGGTCTGGAGTGGACCTCTAGTAAACTCCAACAGACCTGCAGCTGAGGGTCCTGTCTGGTAGAAGGAAAACTAACAAACAGAAAGGACTTCAACACCAAAAACCCATCTGTACATCACCATCACCAAAGACAAAAAGTAGATAAAACCACAAAGATGGGGAAAAAACAGAGCAGAAAAACTGGAAACTCTAAAAAACAGAGCACCTCTCCTCCTCCAAAGGAACGCAGTTCCTCACCAGCAACGGAACAAAGCTGGATGGAGGATGACTTTGATGAGTTGAGAGAAGAAGGCTTCAGACGATCAAACTACTCTGAGCTACGAGAGGAAATTCAAAACAATAGCAAAGAAGTTAAAAACTTTGAAAAAAAATTAGAAGGATGGATAACTAGAATAACCAATGGAGAGAAGGGCTTAAAGGAGCTGATGGAGCTGAAAGCCAAGTTTCGAGAACTACGCGAAGATTGCAGAAGCCTCAGTAGCAGATGCGATCAACTGGAAGAAAGGGTATCACTGATGGAAGATGAAATGAATGAAATGAAGAGAGAAGGGAAGTTTAGAGAAAGAAGAATAAAAAGAAATGAACAAAGCCTCCAAGAAATTTGGGACTATGTGAAAAGACCAAACCTACGTCTGATTGGTGTACCTGAAAATGATGGGGAGAATGGAACCAAGTTGGAAAACACTCTGCAAGATATTATCCAGGAGAACTTCCCCAATCTAGCAAGGCAGGCCAGCATTCAGATTCAGGAAATACAGAGAACGCCACAAAGATACTCCTCGAGAAGGGCAACTCCAAGACACATAATTGTCAGATTCACCAAAGTTGAAATGAAGGAAAAAATGTTAAGGGCAGCCAGAGAGAAAGGTCGGGTTACCCACAAAGGGAAGCCCATCAGACTAACAGCTGATCTCTCAGCAGAAACTCTACAAGCCAGAAGAGAGTGGGGGCCGATATTCAACATTCTTAAAGAAAAGAATTTTCAACCCAGAATTTGCTATCCCGCCAAACTAAGCTTCATAAGTGAAGGAGAAATAAAATACTTTACAGACAAGCAAACGCTGAGTGATTTTGTCACCACCAGGCCTGCCCTAAAAGAGCTCCTGAAGGAAGCACTAAACATGGAAAGGAACAACCGGTTCCAGCCACTGCAAAAACATGCCAAATTGTAAAGACCATCGAGGCTAGGAAGAAACTATAGCAACTAACGAGCAAAATAATCAACTAACATCATAATGACAGGATCAGACTCACACATAACAATATTAACGTTAAATGTAAATGGGCTAAATGGTCCAATCAAAAGACACAGACTGGCAAACTGGATAAGGAGTCAGGACCCATCAGTGTGCTGTATTCAGGAAACCCATCTCACGTGCAGAGACACACATAGACTCAAAATAAAGGGATGGAGGAAGATCTATCAAGCAACTGGAAAACAAAAAAAGGCAGGGGTTGCGATCCTAGTCTCTGATAAAATAGACTTTAAACCAACAAAGATCATAAGAGACAAAGAAGGCCATTACATAATGGTAAAGGGATCAATTCAACAAGAAGAGCTAACTATCCTAAATATATATGCACCCAACACAGGAGCACCCAGATTCATAAAGCAAGTCCTCAGTGACCTACAAAGGGACTTAAACTCCCACACAATAATAATGGGAGATTTTAACACCCCACTGTCAGCATTAGACAGATCAACGAGACAGAAAGTTAACAAGGATATCCAGGAATTGAACTCAGCTCTACATAAAGTGGACCTAATAGACATCTACAGAACTCTCCACCCCAAGTCAACAGAATATACATTTTTTTCAGCACCACACCACACCTATTCCAAAATTGACCACATAGTTGGAAGTAAAGCTCTCCTCAGCAAATGTAAAAGAACAGAAATTATAACAAACTGTCTCTCAGACCACAGTGCAATCAAACTAGAACTCAGGATTAAGAAACTCACTCAAAACCGCTCAACTACATGGAAACTGAACAACCTGCTCCTGAATGACTATTGGGTACATAATGAAATGAAGGCAGAAATAAAGATGTTCTTTGAAACCAACGAGAACAAAGACACAACATACCAGAATCTCTGGGACACATTCAAAGCAGTGTGTAGAGGGAAATTTATAGCACTAAATGCCCACAAGAGAAAGCAGGAAAAATCCAAAATTGACACCCTAACATCACAATTAAAAGAACTAGAAAAGCAAGAGCAAACACATTCAAAAGCTAGCAGAAGGCTAGAAATAACTAAAATCAGAGCAGAACTGAAGGAAATAGAGACACAAAAAACCCTTCAAAAAATTAATGAATCCAGGAGCTGGTTTTTTGAAAAGATCAACAAAATTGATGGACCGCTAGCAAGACTAATAAAGAAGAAAAGAGAGAAGAATCAAATAGATGCAATAAAAAACGAAAAAGGGGATATCACCACCGATCCCACAGAAATACAATCTACCATCAGAGAATACTACAAACACCTCTATGCAAATAAGCTAGAAAATCTAGAAGAAATGGATAAATTCCTCGACAAATACACCCTCCCAAGACTAAACCAGGAAGAAGTTGAATCTCTGAATAGACCAATAACAGCTTCTGAAATTGTGGCAATAATCAATAGCTTACCAACCAAAAAGAGTCCAGGACCTGATGGATTCACAGCTGAATTCTACCAGAGGTACAAGGAGGAACTGGTACCATTCCTTCTGAAACTATTCCAATCAATAGAAAAAGAGGGAATCCTCCCTAACACATTTTATGAAGCCAGCATCATCCTGATACCAAAACCTGGCAGAGACATAACCAAAAAAGAGAGTTTCAGACCAATATCCTTGATGAACATTGATGCAAAAATCCTCAATAAAATACTGGCAAACCGAATCCAGCAGCACATCAAAAAGCTTATCCACCATGATCAAGTGGGCTTCATCCCTGGGATGCAAGGCTGGTTCAACATACGCAAATCAATAAATGTAATCCAGCATATAAACAGAACCAAAGACAAAAACCACATGATTATCTCAATAGATGCAGAAAAGGCCTTTGACAAAATTCAACAACCCTTCATGCTAAAAACTCTCAATAAATTAGGTATTGATGGGACGTATCTCAAAATAATAAGAGCTATCTATGACAAACCCACAGCCAATATCATACTGAATGGGCAAAAACTGGAAGCATTCCCTCTGAAAACTGGCACAAGACAGGGATGCCCTCTCTCACCACTCCTTTTCAACATAGTGCTGGAAGTTCTGGCCAGAGCAATCAGGCAGGAGAAGGAAATAAAGGGCATTCAATTAGGAAAAGAGGAAGTCAAATTGTCCCTGTTTGCAGATGACATGATTGTATATCTAGAAAACCCCATTGTCTCAGCCCGAAATCTCCTTAAGCTGATTAGCAACTTCAGCAAAGTCTCAGGATACAAAATTAATGTACAAAAATCACAAGCATTCTTGTACACCAATAACAGACAAACAGAGAGCCAAATCATGAGCGAACTCCCATTCACAATTGCTTCAAAGAGAATAAAATACCTAGGAATCCAACTTACAAGGGATGTGAAGGACCTCTTCAAGGAGAACTACAAACCACTGCTCAATGAAATAAAAGAGGATACAAACAAATGGAAGAACATTCCGTGCTCATGGGTTGGAAGAATCAATATCGTGAAAATGGCCATACTGCCCAAGGTAATTTATAGATTCAATGCCATCCCCATCAAGCTACCAATGACTTTCTTCACAGAATTGGAAAAAACTACTTTAAAGTTCATATGGAACCAAAAAAGAGCC
>NW_026652295.1:8849487-8884314 GCF_009828535.3 Hylobates moloch | reverse complement strand
TCTTCTTCTTTATGTCTCTTTTGTCTTTTTAATATTTTTTCTTTTCTGTGATTACCTTTCCATCACCATTTACCACACTCGATTCCACGATTCCCTCCATAACTTTCTCCATTTAGCCAGACCTAATGTGATTCTGTCCTGAGGGCTGGAAAGGTTACAAGTGTAGGTGACAGAAGTGTATAGCTGCTACACGTTTTTGTAATGGATGTCTAGTACCTCTTCCCTCCAACTCAAAGCTTGGAAAGTTAAGTGTAGGACTCATTTTGGGATTTTTCTGCAAAAAGGAAAATCCTCTTGTTCCCATTAGAGGAGTTTGTGAAGCCCTCTTAGGCAACTAACACCATGTGGGAAGAAAGAGAGGATTAAGAACATCACAATAGGCACAAAAATAGGGTCAATTTTCACATTACACAGTTAAATTAGAAAGGAAGGAAATAAAGACATCGGTGGATAAAATTAATGTAATTGGAGAATACTGCAGTCAAAGTAGTTTGTTTGCTCTAATCTTGTACATGATATAAAAATGTTGTTGCGAATGGACCCCAGCTGCAAGTAATCACAGTCAGAGACTAAATGGAATCAACAGTGGTGATCTGGTAGAGAGGCAAATGCCCATGCAGCTTTCCTTAGAGGGGAATAGATTATCAACAGTCCAATGATTAATACATGAAAGTGTGTCACAACTCCAAAAATTAATTCATATACCCATGCTAAGGATTTGAAATGATGAAAAAATTGTTTCCAGCTCTACAGTTCTTCTATTTATATTTTTCTTTCCTTTTTTTCTTATTCTATTTTTGAGAAAAGGTCTCACTCTGTCATTCAGGCTGCAGTGCAATTGCACGATCTTGGCTCCCTCAACGTCCCAGGCTCAGGTGATCCTCCCACCTCAGCCTCCTGAGTAGCTGGCACTAAAGGCACCCACCCATCACACCTGGTTGGTTTTTGTATTTTTTCGTAGAGACATGGTTGTTTGCCATGTTGTCAGCACTGGTCTCGGACTCCTTAGCTCAAGCAATCTGCCTGCCTTGGCTTCCCAAAGTGCTGGGATTACAGGGGTGCGCCACCGTGCCTAGCCTATTTTTTCTTTATTTAAATGGCATAGATAACCACTTTGCTTGTATGGTCAGCCCATCATCAAAAGAGTCATTTAGTATGAAAGGCCTTGGAAGTGTGTTTGTACCAAAAAAGGAGATGGGTACCTGTTCCTCAGTATCCCAAGTAGTGTGTGATCATACATGTTGTATTTTAGAACATTGCTTTTTTTTCCATCCAAATTTAAAGAGTAGCATCATCATCATCAACAACAACAACACACACAGAAATTCAGGAAGAGAATGAGTCTTACAGGTGTATCTCTAGTGCTTTGGACTACAGGAATATTATATTTATTTAAGAATTGATTAGCTTTGGTTGTGAATATCTTGTAAGTAAATGATTAAACCCAATCTTAGTCTGTGAAAACCTTGAGTCTTCTCAAGGTTTTCTTGAGAAGATCTTTCCAAGAAGAATAGAGAGTATACCCCTAACAATAACTGGGTATTCACTAACTCCTTCTCCAGTGATTTTCTGTCTGATGGTATAAATAGGACTTGCTTAGTGCAGGATAAGCAACACTTGGCATTCTGGGTCACTAATTTTATTCTGGTATTTGGGAGGTAATTTCAGTAATTTCTGTAGTAATTCAAAATATCATTTTGCTACTGAAGCAAATACAGAGTGCTGAATTTGCATGGATTTAAATATAAAATGTGAAACATGTTATTTATTTAGTTTTATCTATCTTAACAATCCCTGCTAATAGAAGCTTATTCTCACCTGCATTAAAACAGCCTCTGTACAAGTTTGCTTTCCATCACATTATTCTCTTTATTTTTTCATAGACATTCTCACAATTTGAAATTATCTTGATGGTATTTGGATTACTTTTTTATTATTTGTGCGATGCCAGAATGCAAGATCCATAGAGGCAGAGTTCTCATCTGTCTTGGTCATGTATATTTATACGCGCCTATATCAGAGCATCCTTGGTTGTTCAGTTTTTATTTGTTGAAAAGGATGATTGAAAGATTTAGTTAATTGGATTTTTAAAGCTTAGAATTATTGACTTAATAGAATCCAGGCACACTTCTAAATGATTTTCCATGACTCGCTAGCTATTTTAAGGTTATTTCTATTTTTAAGAAGATGACATAAGAATCTAGTAGGTTAAATACTTTATTCTAAAACGCAGAAATAACTGCTATGTCTTCAACCTAACCGCTTCTCTGTTACCTTCAGAGTTAAAATTTACAAAGATGAACTGAGCTAAAAATAATGCAATGGTTACAAGCTTGGGCTTTAATATTAATCTAACTTGATATCTGACTGGATCCACTAGTTTCTAAACATGACCATAAGTCAATCTCACTAAAGTGGACATAATAATTCCTATTTCCTTGAGTTGTGAGAATTGATGCAATGATGTATACAATGTACTTAACACAGTGCCTGGCATATAAGAAGCTCCCCCACATAGTAGCTCTTCTTATTACTTGTTTGAGTGAATTTTCAAGGAAGGATGGCGTGAAGTCTGGGCATAACCTGACAACAGAACTAGGAATTAAGCTAGAGGAAAGCGTGATCTTTGTGAGGAAAATACAGTTGGTTCCATGAATGATGCTGTATAATCTGGTACACATACAAAGTCCATGCTAAACATCTTGTTTACTTCTGCAGGTATTAAAATGTTACAAATATTAATATAGTTCACTTAAAATTAAAGTTATAACATATAAATTACAGGATAACCCTATGTCACCATGAAAAGTTATTTACATTATACAAATATACAATCTTTATACAATCTTTTTCCCCCAGCTGCATTGAAATATAATTATAAAAACGGAAATCATATATGTTTACGGTATACAATGTGATGTTTTAGTACACTGCATATTGTGAAATTATTACCACAGGCAAGCTAATTAAGATATTCATCACTTCACAGGATTATGTGTGTGTGTGTGTGTGTGTGTGTGCATGTGTGTGTGATGAGAACACTTAAGATCTACTATTTTAGCTTTTTTCTAGTTATACTATGCATTATTACTGACAATAATAACCATGCTGCACAAGAGACCTCTAGAACTTCTTCATCCTAACTGAAACATTCTAACTACTGGTCAACATCTCACCATTTCCTTCCCTGCCTTCATCCTATGGCATCCACAATTTTACTCACTGCTTCCATGAGTTCCACTTGTTAAATTCCACATATAAAGTGAGATCAAGGGGTATTTGTCTTTCCATGCCTGGCTTATTTCACTTAACATAATGTCCTCCAGGTTCATCCATGTTGTCTCAAATGACAGAATTTTCTTATTTTTTTAAGGCTGAATAGTGCTCCATTGTGTATTACACCATTTTCTTTATCCATTCATCTTTCAATAGACATTTAAGTTGATTCCATATCTTGTCTGTTGTGAATGATGCTGCAATACACATGAAAATGCAGGTATCTCTCCAACATACTGACTTAATTTCTTTTGAATATATACCCAGAAGTAAGATTGCTGGATTGTATAGTAGTTTTATGTTTGTTTTTAAATGAATCTTCGTGCTATGTTTCGTAATTTCTGTACTAATTTACATTCCTACCAATAGTATACCCTTTTGTCCACATCCTTGCCAAAAGTTTGAAGTCTTTTGTCTTATTGAAAATAACCATTCTAATGTGTGTGAGGTGATATCTCATTGAGGTTTTAATTTGCATTTCTCTGATATTTAATGATCTTGAGCATTTTTTCACATACCTGTTGGCCATTTGTATATTTCCTTTCAAGAAATGTCTGTTCTGTTCTGTTGACCATTTTTTAATTGGGTTGTTTTTTGTTTGAGTTCCTTATATATTTTGGTTATTAACCCTTTATTAGATGTATGGCCTACAACTATTTTTCTCATTTCGTAGGTTATCTTTTCACTCCGTTGATTGTTTCCTATGTTGTGTGGAAGCCTTTTAATTTGATATAATTGAATTTTTCTCTTTTTGCTTTTGTTATGTGTGTTTTTGTGGTCATATCCAAAAAATAATCGCTCAGACCAATATCAAGAAGATTTTAAAAGTATTTTCTGCTACTAGTTTTATAGTTTGGGGTTTTAAATTTAATTATTTCATCCATTTCAAGTTGAGTTTGTATATGGTATAAGATAAGGGTCCAATTTCATTCTTCTGCATGTGGATATCTGGTTTTCATTTCCAAAGGAAAAGATATTTTACTGTCCCTATTGTGTATTCTTGGTACCTTTGTCAGAGATCAACTGAGTATATAAATGTGTGGATTTACTTCTCGTCTCCCTATTCCATTACATTGGTCTTTATGTCTTATTATGGCAGTATGATGCCATTCTGTTTACTACAACTTTGTTGTTTATTTTGAAATAACGTAGTTTAATGCCTCCAGCTTTGTTTCATTTTGCTCAAGATTGCTTTGGCTATTCAGGGCCTTTTCTGGTTTCATATGAATTTTAAGGTTCTGTTTTCTTTCTCTGTAAAAAATTCATTGGAATTTTGATAGAGATTGTAGTGAATCTGTACATTGCTGACATGGTTTGCCTGTGTCCTCACCCAAATCTCATCTTGAATTGTTGTTCCTATAATCTCTACTTGTCATGGGAGGGACCAATTAGGAGGTAATTTAATCACTGGGGCGATTACCCTCATGCAGTTCTCATGATAGTGAATGAGTTCTCACGAGATGTGATGGTTTTATATTGGCTTTTCCCCCTTTTTCTTGGCATTTCTCCTTGTTGCCACCATGTGAAGAAGGACCTGTTTGCTTCCCCTTCTGCAATTATTGTAAGTTACCTGGGGCCTCTCCAGCTATGCTGATCTGTGAGTCAGTTAAACTTCTTTCCTTTACGAATTACTCAGTCTCAAGTATGTTTTTATTAGCAATGTGAGAATGAACTAACACAGCAAATTGGCCCACTGGAGAGAGTGGGGCACTGCTGTCAAGATACCCCAAAATGTGTAAGTGATTTTGGAACTGGGTAACCCAGGCAAAAATTGGCACCATTTGAAAGGCTCAGAAAAAGACAGGAAAATGTGAGAAAGTTTGGAATTTCCCAGAGACTTGGAGGGCTCAGAAGACAGAAAGATATGGGAAAGTTTGGAATTTCCTAGAGACTTGTTGAATGGCTTTGACCAAAATGCTGATAGTAATATGGACAATGAAGTCAGGCTGAGGTGGTCTCAGATGGAGGTGAAGAACTTGTTGAAAACTGGAGTAAAGCTCACTCTTGCTATTCAGAGAGACTGGCAGCATTTTGCCCCTGCTCTAGAGATCTGTGAAACTTTGAACTTGATAGAGATGATTTAGGGTACCTGCCAACAGAAATTTTTAAGTGGCAAAGCAGCCTGACAATGTGATAGAAAAGAAATCCCCATTTTCTGGGTAGAAATTCAAGTGGGCTGCAGAAATTTGCATAAGTAACGAGGAGCCAAATGTGAATCACCAAGACAATAGGGAAAATGACTCCAGCACATGTCAGTGACCTTCATGGCAGCCCCTCTCATCACAGGTCTGGAGGCCTAGGAGGGAAAAATGGTTTCCTGGACCAGGTCCAGGGCCTCCCTTCTCTATGTAGCATCATGGCATGGTGCCCTGCACCTTAGCTTCATCAGCTCCAGATGTGGCTAAAAGGTGCCAAGGTATAGCTTGAACCATTGTGTCACAGGGTGCAAACCTCAAGTCTTGGTGGCTTCCATGAGGTGATGAGCCTATGGGTGCACAGAAGTCAGGAACTGAGGTTTGAGCACCTCTGCCTAGATTTCAGAGGATGTATGGAAATGCCTGGATGTCCAGAGAGAAGTTTGCTTCAAGGGTGAAACCCTCCTGGAGAACCTCTGCTAGGGTAGTGCAGAAGGGAAATGTGGGGTTGGAACCCCCACACAGAGTTCCCACTGGTACACTGTCTAGTGGAGCTGTGAGAAGGTTATCATCCTCCAGACCCCAGAACAGTGGATCTAGGGACAGCTTGCATTGTGCACCTGGAAAAGCCACAGACACTCAATGCCAGCTCATGAAAACAGCCAGAAGGGGAGCTGTACCCTGAAAAGCCACAGGAGTGGAGCTGCCCAAGGCTGTGAGAGCCCACCTCTTGCATCACCATGCCCTGGATGTGAGACATGGAGTCAAAGATAATCATTTTGGAACTTTAAGGTTTAATGACTGCACTATTAGATTTCAGACTTGCATGGTTCCTATAACACCTTTGTTTTGGCCAATTTCTCCCATTTGGAGGGGGTGTATTTACCCAATGCCTGTACCCCATTGTATCTAGGAAGTAACTAACTTCTTGTGATTTTACAGGCTCATAGGCGGGAGGGACTCTCCTTGTCTCAGATGAAACTTTGGACTTGGACTTTTGAGTTAATGCTAGAATGAGTTAAGACTTTGAGGGACTATTGGAAGGGCATGATTGTGTTTTGAAATGTTGAGGACATGAGATTTTGGAGGGAACCGTGGCGGAATGATATGGTTTGGCTGTGTCGCCGCCCAAATCTGATCTTGAATTGTAGTTCCCATAATCCCCACATTTCGTGGGAGGCATCCTTTGGGAGGTAATTTAATCATGGGGGTGGTTACCCTCATGGTGTTCTCATGACAGTGAGTGAGTTCTCACAAGATCTGAAGTTTCTGTAAGGGGCTTTCCCCCCTCTGCTTGGCACGTCTCCTTGCTGCCACCATGTGAAGAAGGACGTGTTTTCTTTCACTTCCACCATGACTGTAAGTTTCCTGAGGCTTCCCCAGCCCTGCAGAACTGTGAGGCAATTAAACCTCTTTCCTTTATAAATTATTCATTCTCAAGTATTCATTAACAGCGTGGGAATGAACTAATAAATACAATTACCTTGGGTAATATTGATATTTTAACAATACTAATTCTTCCAATCTCTGTACACAGGATAGCTTTCCATTCAATTAGGCCTTCTTAAATTTCTTTCATCACTGTTTCATAGTTTGCATTATCCATAGTTTTTATTTCTTTGGTTAAATTTATTCTGAAGTATTTTATTTTTCTGATGCTATTGTAAATGAGATTTTTAAAATTTCTATTTAGGATAGTTCATTGTTAGTGTTTAGAAACACTATTGATTTTTGCATGTTGATTTTGTATTCTGCAAATTTATTAAATTTGTTTATTAGTTTTAACTCTTTTTTAGTGGAATCCTTAGGGTTTTTATGTTATCTACAAACAGAGACAATTTAATTTATTTCTGATTTGATTGCCTTTTTTTGTTTGTGGTTTTGTTTTTGTTTTTGCCTAATTGCTCTGATGAGGACTTTCTGTACTGTATCGAATGGAAATGGTGAAAATGGGCATCCTTGTCTTGGTCCTCATCTTAAACACAGTTGACTGGGATGTTAACTGTAGGCTTGTCATATATGGCCATTTTTATTATGATTATATATGGCATTATGTTAAGGTACATTCCTTCTATACCTAATTTTTGGGGAGTTTTTATTATAAAAGTATGTTGAATTTTATCAAATGCTTTTTCTGCATCTATTGAGATGATCATATTAATTTATCCTTTATTGTCTTAGTGTAGTGTATCACTAATTGATTTTCACATGGTGAACCATACTTGAATCCGAAGGATAAATCCTACTTGACCATGATGTATGATTATTTTAATGTGCTATTGAATTTGTTTTATTGGTATTTTGTTGAAGATTTTTGCAACAATATTCATCGGGAATATTAACTTGTAATTGTTTTCACATTATAAAAGCTTTCATTTCTGATTTCTTTTAAATAAAAATAAACTCTCATAGACCATTTATTCTTTTATTGAAATGATAAAAATAAACCACAAATTATATAAAATTAGTAGCCTCTCTCTAGAATGTGAGTGAATATAAAATAGAATTAAAATTCTACCAGATAAAACAAATCTGATTTTTAGAAATGTACTTTATAGATGACCTGAGACTTTTTTTGTTATCATAAGTAAAAGCTATAAAATAACTTACAGGTGTCTTCAAAATTCAGCCTGTGAGAACTCAACAATCTGCCATGTTCCCTGATTCAAGGCTGCCATATTCCCTGCCTCGGGGCTGCTTACCCTAAAAAAATTATGATCACATTCTATACTGCTTATAAATAAGTCCAAATTCATTTTATTACTATAACAAGAGTAACCTTCTATGATTAGCCAAGGTCTTATGAAGCCCAACTATTTTAATATTTGGACAAAACTTGTCAAACACATTAGAAAAACATAAATGTGTTCTATTACTAAGCCCAAAACCTTTATGCATGGGGTATTTCCAAAAGTCTATCCCCTAAAATATAGTTAATTTAGAGTGGCTTTGCTTTACAACATGAAACAGATTGTGTCTTATATGTTATAGCTCAGTTAGTCCTAGCAATTTGAAAGCATGTAACAGAGAAAAATAAATTAAGCTTTTTTAAAACTAGGAAACCAAGTTAGAGCCTCCAGTGTAAAGTTTATAAAATAAACTACAATTTGAACAGAAAAATAACTTCAATCTTGGAGTTTGCCACTAAAATCCTTTTGGATTTATATCTTACTTTTAAAGTTATTGTTTATATGTTTTTGCAAAAACAAAAAATGAAAAAGGCAAAGTTAAATTCTTGAAAGATGGAGAAGAATGAATGACAACAATAATAAAAAGAGGAGGAAAATAGGACAGACAGAGCTGCCTGTCTCTGGTCCTTCTGCCAGAGAGAATGAATTTTAACACGAAACTTTGTGGGAGCAGGACAGAACTTGAATTTTTAAAACTTAGATCGCTGAATATTTTGTATCTAGTTTTTTGTCATTAAATTCTGAAAGCCATTCCCTAATACTGAGCACTTTATATCAGCTTTAGGACAAATATTAGCCTCAAGAAGGCTAGGAACCAAGATTATGCTGCCTCTTCGGGGTGACACTGAGCAAATGCCTTTCTTAGTTTTCAATGGATGTGAAATGGGGCAATAATATCTAGCTTGTAAGGATGTTTATATATAAGCTGATGATTGTACAACACTATATAAGTGCTAATTGACCTGTATTTGTGTTAAAGATTTTGTAGTTATAACTGCATCTTGCCAGGTATAACTACAAGGCCTTTTTTTTTTTTCATAGTTTTTAATGAGTATTCGTTTACTGCCCCTCTGGAAAGTAGGCTGGAGTTACGTGCATGATGAGTGGAGGTAAAACGTGGCTATTTCAACCTGATTTTGAAAAGTATTTCACTACTACTCATATAGGCTGTGCTTATAGCACTACTAAAACACATTAACATTCTACTTGTGACTATAAAGCCTAAAGCCTAGAATGAGGTTAATATTTTGACTACAAAGAGACCTGATGAAATTCCAAATGAGATGTAATGAAGTCTTAGTTTTTCATGCCATGAAATATCACCAATTAATAAACATAAATGATGAAATCACTCCACTTGTAAATAGCGAATATAATATTTCCATGTCCCAGAGTGATGTGATGGCTATTTGGAGGCATAAAAAATTGTTAATGTTTGTAAATGTCTTAACATTTTTGGCTTAAAGCAAAATGTAGTGTTCCATACCTAAAGTAATATGTGGAATTTTTAAAACAAACAATCGTGGTATGTTTTAAAAAGCGTTTAAAAATACATATTCCAATGAATTTTGGTGTACACTAATCAATAATAAAAAACAATTTTCCTCATAAACAAGAAAAATATTTGGAACTTTCTTAAAGACTCTTAATAGAAAAATTTTGACTAGTTATTCGTATGTGGCGATCTGCCAAATAATAATTTTGTTTCGATCTGTCTAGGCAGCAGTAAACTTGTTTCTCAAGAAGATAATTAAAAATAATAGGAAAAATGCAATCTGTAGGAGTTACTATAGACACTTGTAGCCAAAATATAGAGTTATAGGGTATGATCATTAAATACACTTCTGAATAATGAAGGTGTGTTCCAAAACTCCTTTTTAATGTCTTTGGTTTTGAAACTTGCCCTGTCTTCCATGTCTCTGCATGTTCCCTCCTGCCTTGGTACAAGGGACAGGTAAGAGGAGTTTTGTGCCATCTGAGTAGCAGGTCACACAGCTAGTCTAAAATAACTTCAGTATGATTTGTTGATATCCCTTAGTGTTATTGATCCAAAATAAATTGCTCCAAGTTCACATCTGCTTGATTAACGTATTTCTCTACTGCTGTCAGGTAAAAATGTACTTTTATGTAAGCACCTGTACATTTTCCATGAAATACATTCATGTTCCCTCAGCACTTACAGAGCATAAAGTAATATATTATTCACGCTTTCCTTCCTTCTATATTATGAGACAATTCTATATATTTTATCTTCTGTTTCATCAGTGATTCCCTTGCCTTTAAAAATGTTCGTGAACTGCAAACTACATAATTTATTTTTGTTACAAATTAGGAGTCCCTCCAAATGTTCTGCTTGAGGAAAAAACACCACCATTGTAATAAGCAGAACTTAAACCAATTGGGACTTGACATATTAAATGTAAACATAGCTTAGGTAGATAAATAGATAGATAGATAGATAGATAGATAGATAGATAGATAGATAGATAGATATAGTAAATTACACCTTTCCTTGGTTAACACATCTAAAGTTCTTGAAGCTATGGTTTCAAAACCTATGATATTTTCTTTCTTTCTTTTTTTTTTTTTTTTTTTTGAGACGGAGTCTCGCTCTGTCGCCCAGGCTGGAGTGCAGCGCACAATCTCGGCTCACTGCAAGCTCCGCCTCCCGGGTTCACGCCATTCTCCTGCCTCAGCCTCTCCGAGTAGCTGGGACTACAGGCGCCCGCCACCACGCCCGGCTAATATTTTTGTATTTTTAGTAGAGACGGGGTTTCACCGTGGTCTCGATCTCCTGACCTCGTGATCCGCCCTTCTTAAGTGCAGGAATGCTGGAAAATTAAAAACTTAAAAACTAATGTGTGTACAATTTACTGGATACCAACAATCGTGAAATTGTTTCTTTAGAATTCCAAGTATATATATGCATACATATATTTAAAATCTACTTTATTTGTCCATTTATTTATTTATGAAATAAATATTATGAATACAAAATTACTTTGAGGGAAAATTATCTCTTCAGATACTGAAAGATTAATAATAAAATTAATCCCAACTCTTAACATATATAATTTTATGTATTATATTATTAATATGTATTATATTAGGTATATGTTTTATGTGTAAAAGACCTTGCCAAGCTATTCAGATATTTACTTTATCAAATACTTATGTAAAATATTTAATAAATATTTTATTAAATATGTATTTATTTATATTATGAATTAGAGATAGAAGACATTTATGAACTTGTTTTTTTCTGCCAGGTTAACAGAATATTAACCCATATTTCAGTTCTCCATATTATAGCCAATACACACTAAAAACACACCAATTATCTAATAGGGCAATTACACGGTTCCGTAAGTTATCGAGAAGTAGCTTGGCAAGAGGAAGGAAGATTACAGACAGCCTCTGTAATTTTTTGTTTTGCACAAAGTTGTTTTGGGAAACTAGTTGATTAGTAGGTGAACATAAAAACATGATTTCACTAAAAGAAAATCCATGTCTCCTTTCAAATCTACTGAGGTTTTCTGTAATTATAGACTAGAAGCTTTTTGATTTGTGAAGCCAATATTTTGGAAGGGCATGATCAAATCAGGGGAAGCAGGTCTGTATTAACAAACGCTGGGGTTTTCTATCTTCTATTCTTTCATTTCCTTTTCTTTTCTTTTTATTCCTTTTCTTTCATTTGTTCTCCTTTCTTTCTTTTTTCTTTTTACTTCTCCTAGACAGGCAAATTCAAAGAGCATCAGCAGCTAACAAGTTCCCAAATACTCTACAAGTAGTCAATACTAATGATTACACTACCAACATTCTAGTGATTTAGTGGTTCATTGCCAATCTCACTCTTACACTCTCTACATGGCTTAGTTCCATCCCATGACTTGAGTTACTCTTTCATCCAATGACAGCACCACTCACTGCATTATGTTGCCAATTACAGCAGAATTTTTAGCTGAGATAAAAGCCAAAACTTTCTAGTTTAGATCCCAAATTTTCCTAGTCCACAATTGTGGTTCCGAGAGAGTAAAAAAAGTCTGAAGGTGGAATGAGAATACATTTCGATGATTTCTATGTCTGAAGTGATGAAGTTTTGAAGCTCTGTTGTGTCTCCTACTATCTGACAGTCCGGATGTGTTTCTAAAATTCTCTAAACCTCAGTGACTCTATGCGAATAAAAGAGAATCATGGAGGGGGGATAAAGTATCTGACACACAATGGGTCAGCAAATGTGTGGCTATTATAATTTTTAATAGAAAGGGCTATGTTCCTATGAAGTGACAGAATTGTGATAATTCAGGCTTCTCGACTTTTTAGTACATAATTCTTTCATTATTCCATATTCTCTCATATTTGTCTGGAAGTAGGGAATCTTGTAACAATATACACTTGGAACTGCCAAGTGAGAGGTATAGTTTTGGTTCATGGCAAGCCTTAAAAATACTAGCATATAAAAGTATTTTAAATATTTATTAGGGAACGCCAACAGATACAGGTTTTAAAAATGTGAAGACAGCTTACAAAGTAATATATAAAAATGCGGGGAAAATATTATAATTTATTTCAATACTGCAGATTTGAAAATACTTTGTGAATAATGTTTGCACTAAGAAGAATTTCTTTAAATTAGCGACTGGATTTTCTTGCATTTTTAAAGCAGTATTTCCTTAAGAAAAAAGCAGGCTTAGTTTCTCTGTGACACAGAAAATTCCTATCATTTTCACTTTGTTCCAAAATTATATTAATGGAGTTTTTGTCATGGGAATAAATTAAAATGGGGCATACCGCATGTGGAACGTGATGGTATTTCTGCAGCATGCGATTTACAAGAAAACAATCTCATTTAGATCATATCACTGACCGCGTGGCCGACACGGGGGACCACCTGGGGCCCATGTGCAACCTCTCCACGCAAATGGGTTCATTCAGTAAGAAACATGTGATTTTTAGGAGATTTCATTTAGAATTCTTCAGAACAAGTTTATGAAAGGATCACTTATATTTAGATTAGAATGGGCTATTTCTTGCAGCTGTGCAAATTTCACATTGTATTTAAGTCCTGGAGATTTCTGACAGAAATGTAAGTTGAATGACAGTGACAGAGAAAGAGACACCTTAGCAAAAAAAGCCAAAATCATGACCTTTACATTTAAAAATATCTAAGTTTTAGGACCTTCTGCATAACCCTGCTGCTCTTAGATGTGTGACTTTCCAATATAAAGAATAAAATATACCGTTATATTAAGCTTTCATGATCATGCCCTTTTATCATCAATTTTAACCTACTTGTAAACTAACAAGAGCAATAAGAATGTATCTAAAAACAAATCACAGAATCAAACAAATCAAATTCAGATAGAATAATATGCTGGCAATATTAAAATATCAGAATTGTCATCAAAGTATTTATTTATGTTTAATGAACTTATAAATGTAAAAAGAGTAGAACATACATATTTGAAATGTTTCCAGGATTTGGAAGATTCCTTTAGTTTTCATTGTAGGCATTTTCCCATAGCAATTCAAATTGTGCTGTAAATCTACATATATCAAACCAAAACATACCCCCCCCCAAAAAAAAAACTGGTCTGTGCAATGCACCTATAAATTAGAATCTCCCAAAATGTGTCTTCTCTCAGGACACTAAGGACAAGGATAGTGAGTAAACCAAAGAAACTTTTTTTTCTGTATAGTATTTAATTATATCAACTGGAAAATGTTGGTAATGAAAAAGTTTTGAAATCACTTATTTATCATTTATTATAAATTCCTAAATACATTATAGAAGTGATGGATTGTACATCGGAAGAAAGAAAGAAAGAAGGAAAGAGCACATGATAAAGACAATTTTTAGTTAGCATTACTGTATTCAACAAGTTTCAAGCTGATTGTTTCTCTGGTTTGTGAAATTTATGCTTTTAGCTTATAATGTTCCAAAGGAAATAAAACCACCCACTGGATGTAAGTCAATATCATTATCTCTACCATTTTTCTGTTTTGCCATCCAAGCTTTTTTATAATTCACAATTTTACAAAATAAAAAGAGAGTCTTTATGGCCCAGCAATCAAGAGACCCTCAAGAGTACAGAAGAACCGAAGAGGAGGCCAAAGGGAGGTGAAGGGAAGAGAGGAGGCAAGATATAACACATTCTCAGGATAAATCTGATAGGAAATCTCACAAGTAAGGCATTCAGCCAACTGCCATATGCCCTGACAAAGATACCAACAGCAGCAGCGAGCCCAGGGAGCTGTTTTATCATTAGCCCCTCACCCAGCAGTGGTAGAAACTCATTTAGCCCCATGCTGGACTTTCATTAGGCCAGGCTCGCATCAGATGGTCCCATGCTTTGGCTCAGGAGCAGTGTGGCCCTTTATTGGGGGAGGCAGCCACATCTCAGCTCAGCAGGTAGCCCAGATTGGAGTGTTCCTCGCTGACAGATGCCAGGGCCTCAGCGGAGGACCCAGTGGCCAAGGGGGCCTGACGCAAAACTATCTTTTATGTTGGCATTTTGTGGCGCAAAACCTATGGAAAAGGAAAAATCCTAAAGCTTTCAAGTTTGTCTTTAACCTGACTTCCACTGAAAATAAGATAGAGTGAAAAAGAAAATCCACAAAGCTGAAAGCAAAGAGAAAATGCCAAAAATCTTCACTTGGAATCACAACAAAGAGCTGAGCTGACACTGACAATCGTTTTTTTTTTTTTTTTTTTCCTCTGGACTGTAATAAAAAGTCAACGAAGCAAAGGATGTCAATATATTCTAATAACAAAGATGTGAAATTTTAGAGGGCCCTTTTCCCTCTTCCTCATAGGGAAGCTTTAAAATATGCAGAAAGAGAGAACAAGTATCCAAGTCTAATAGGTGCGTATAGGAAAGATATGTTTCTTAAAAAACAAAAACAAAAAACTAAAACTTACATCATAGCGGGGATACATATTGTGGTTTTGGGGAGAAAGGAATTTAAAAATTCAATTTGTGTTTATTTCTTCTAAATCTATAATTCTATCAAGAATTATAGACAAAAGAAGAAAGCCAGCTGATGCTTTTTTTCTATTAGCCTTTTTCAGGAGGAAAAAATTGTGTTCAATATTTTAATCCCTGATTAGTTAAAAAATTATATTACTATGCTTTATTATCTGAAAGCTTTTTAGAACTATATAGGAACCCAAAATTTATCTTTCTGTTCATTTTTTAGGTGTCTATGAATTATAGAATAAACAACAGATGATCTAGGAGAAACAGAAAGCATTTTTATTCTTTTATTTCGTGCATTTAATTAGGTTATTTTTATACCAATTACAAATGCCATTACTTTATATATAAAGTTTTCATATCAATATGATATACTAAAGAATACTTTTTAAATGCAAGTTATTTTATATTTACTAACTCTTCTGAAAATGTGTATTTCAATTTATATAAAAGCAGAAGATTGAAAGGCAAAGAAAAGCAGAATGAACCTTCCTAATATACAGTATTTTCTATGGAAATTTATTTATTGTATATTTAGAAGATTTCAATAAAACATTAGCAAATTACATAACAATATAAAATACCTATGATATTCTGAACTCTGAATGTTGGTCGACAAATCAGGAAAAAAATACTAGTCAGTTTCTCATCTTTTCAAAGATGAGTGCCTAGTTATTGTAAAGTATTCTAGTCTCCTCCTTCATCTTCTCTTGGATGAAGTTTGCAGATATCTTTAGGTCAATGGACCATAGGGAGCTTCCTTGGTGCAGTGAAGCCCTTTATAGTACATTTCTCTCCAGGCATCTCTATTCCTGTTTGTCAGTGACATGTGGCTTATCATCCACTTAATCATCCTGGTTTATGTCAATTTTCAGACATGTTAGGGAGCCTCACTGCGGATGGTTTCTTTTACTGAATTTTTAAAAATGAACTTTTGGTACTTCTGTATACTCTTTTATTTTATTTAAATAGTAATATTATTTGAAAGAGAAAATCTTTTTGTTTACTAAGAACTAATGGTGCAAAAATATTGCAAAATTCTTTTTAAAAGAAAGCAAACAGACGTGCATATAAGCAACTATAAACCAATAACCCAAACAAAAAATAAATAAGAAGCTGAAATTATTGCAGTATCATTGATATTTTGAGATTGGCTCTCTCTGGCTTTTAATTTTAGAAGTAGAGCTAGTGTAGGTATGTATGAAGGTGTGTGTGTGCGTGTGAGTGTGTGTGTGTGTGTGTGTGTGTGTGAAAATAATTACCAATGACCTACAGTAACAGTCCTTCCCACCTAGATGTTTCAGCTGCATTTGACGTCGTTATTGGCTGAGACAACAGTCTGGCTGCGATGTTAACAAACTGGGCCAAGCCTCTTTGATGCACCACAGGTATTAGAAAGTTGAGCACTCACGTAAGCCCTCGAGCAGGTGGGCTGTGTTGAAGCGCCACCTACTGAAACATCGTTTTTCCCAATCCTGCATTCCCAAAGTTGTCATTTACTACAGCGTTGGCAAAACTGGTTCAGGGGAAAAAATTCCAGTACAAATGAAATCCTATTTTTGGCAAGCAGGACTCTATAAGTGTGTCAGCTTCCAACTTTACTGATTACGGCAGTTTGTCTATGCTGATGCATTTGTGATCTCTCTTTTCTAAGTAAGAATATAGACCAAAAGGAATACCAGCTTGCATGTGCATAAATTGGGTCATTTATGAGTGTAGGAAAAGAAGGGAGAAGAAGGAGGAGGACCGGGCATTGTTCAATGCAATTTACACATTTGCAAGATTTTTTCATACTAAAATAGATCTGAGTAAAAAACGTCATACAATATCATACACTCGCACATGCACCTACATAAATCTCTAACGGATTATATTCATCCTAAGGGAGGCGATTAAAATATCACCCAAATTGACATCTGTATGCACATTCCCTTATTGTTGCCAAGCTACTCTCTATTATTTAAAAAAAAAAAAAAAAGAAAGAAAAATGTGTTCAGGAGGAACTGAATATTCAATCTCACTTTATAAGTGAGAAGAAGAATGCTGTCCAGCCACATTGCAAGAGGTAACACTAGCTCGTGACAGACAGGACAAGCTTTAGTAACTGATCTTGAGATTGGTTGAGATGTTGTTAGGTTTTAAAACAGAATGGCATGTTACATATCATGGACATGGAGAAAACAACATGATTTTCTTTCTCAAACAATTTCTTAAAAATAGAATGTAGCGTTTCTTCTACATAGCAGGCTTGCCCTTGGTAGGGAAAGCCATTTACGGTGACGGCATAAGGATTTCTGTTTGTAGAATTTAGGGGAGGAGATTATTTGATTTTTCTTTGACTCCATTTTTAAAGTTATGCAAGTAGTAAATCCATTCTTCATGGAAATATAGACTATCTATCTATTTAAATAATATACCAAAGGCTAATTCTGACAGTGCTAATATAATTTTCTGAATCAAGGTCATTTGTTTTACATACACACACACACACACACACACACATATATATATATAAACTATACATATAAACTATATATATGGTGCAAAAATATTGCAAAATTCTTTTTAAAAGAAAACAAATAGACATGCATAGAAGCAACCATAAACCAATAACCCAATATATATATATTTATTTAAACAATGAAAGTAAAAGTTCCCAGGCCTGGTATATTCTTAAAGTTCTCTTTGGTAAATATACATTTGTATGATATAAATAAGAGCTGTGCAGAAGTCTATATAAGTAGAAAAGTCATTTATATACTTAACTACTGTAGCAACACATTTACATAGGCTAACTTTAAGACTGCAATGTTTTATTACGTTGACTTTTAGACTCATAAACTTCCAAAGGTAACACCCCTTATAACACTTATTATCTTTTTCCAAAACAACCACTGCCCTTTCATTACGTAGAAAGCTTAATGGTCAAAGTCAAAATGAAATCCTATTAAGAGATTGGTTTAAAGTTACAAAGGAGTAAAACAAATTTGAGAAAGCGGCTTAATCCTCTTCCTCAACTATGTACCATTAGGCATTGTGTTTTTAATGTAAAAAGAACTGGGAATTTAGATTCAAAATATTTATTCACATATAACATTTTAGGTATTGCTCTAATTTATTTTTAGGCCATTGTTCTTAGTCAGAATTAAAAGCTGCACTCTTGGGAATTATAACCCTGGCAAGAAGTGGGGCTGGCTTTTGTGGCCTCCACTAACTCATTTGATCAGAAAGAATGGGAATTCTTTCCCCATCATCCAGAAAATGTGGGTCATAGTAACTACTTTTTCTCCCAGAAAAGCTATGGAAATAACACCCTAAAATCATCAAGATTTTCGAAGAGAGACATTATTTCAAAATCAAAATTTCAAAACTTTCCTGAAAATGCAAATTAAATTTTAAGCTTAATTAATCCAAATTTGTATCTGGAAATGCATACCAACATGTATGCTAATGTGCTCTTATAAAAAGGTCAGCCTCAGAAACAATTCTTTTACTAGTTTATGAAAATGACCGACTTGGAACTGGTGCCAGAGTCAGCATTCCACGTTATTAAAAAGCAAATTTAAGGATAGGGTTTATTACAGGCAAGTCTTCATTCTGTGATGGAATTTTATTTTAAAGGTTTATAAATATCTACCGGAATAGAAAAGGGAAATATGGGCATTAAACACCTGCAGCCCCGCAAAGCAGACCATCTCACTCAACAAAAAGAAAAGAATGAATCCCACCTAAGAAGAAACTTTTTCTCACTTTATGGAAGCATGTGCTCTTCAAATCTGCCCTTGCAAAAGAGCATAGTGATCAAAATATGCACATGCTTCAGGTCATAACAACTAATACCTAAAATAACAAAACACAGACGCACAAATAGAATCACGAACATATTGATAAAATGGATTAGACTTCACCATCTTCTACTGTGTCCCAAACAAAATATCAGTCATTCATGAATTCAGCCCCAAGGCAGAATCTGAGTAAATAAATGGGCCTTGCCCCATGCCCCAGGGTCACCAGACTCTGGCTTGGCTTGCTCAATGGAGAGCAAATTCCAAACTGGAGAGCACTTCCCTGATGACACCCAGTTTCAGCCTGAAGACTATTAGCAATCAAGGTAGCTGGTGCTTTGAGGTCGTACACCACATACACACAATTTGGAAATAAAATAAGTGCCTAAACCAGTCTATCTAGTAGATACGCAAGGGTGCATTTAGGTGGTTCTTTTCACCTTTAGACAATTATTTAAAATAAGAGTGCTTTCTTTACAAGTCTCAAAGTTGGCTTAATCTTTATACTTTGCTAAAAAATCAGTATGTAATCAAGTCCTCTAAGGAATGGTTCTAATTTAATGTATTCTGGATTTCATTTAAAGAAATCTGGAAGGACTTTCAAAGCAATGCAACTTTTTCAGAGCAAACGAAAAGTATGTCTTAAATGGTATTTGGCAGTTAACATCCCCCTAATGACACCATTGCTAAGTTGTCTGAAAACTGTGATTCCCATTGTCTGGACAGAAGTGCCCACTTTTCTCTCTAAGAATGTCGTATTAAGCTTAGTGAAACAATGCTAGGACTTAAGTCCATGGTGTACAATGTGGCCCAAGTATTAAGCATTTAAGAATTCACAGAAAATACAGAGTAAGATGGCACAGATCAAACCTAATTATGTATGTATGCACATATTTTCTATATACAAAATAAATACTTAAAAGTTAATAACTAGAAAAGAGCAAATGTCTTCTAGATATTTAAATCCAGAGATTTCCGATTAAAAATTTCATGTTGCATATATAACTGTATTACATGGATTCTAAGCCTGGTGCACAGGCTGGATTATCCTATACTCTACTGGTTGAAGAATCTTGATATAAATAGTTTTATTCTTATATTTTCCAATCATGAAAATTTACATCTTATAATAAAATCATAAATACTTCGAAGAGCAAACGGGTTGCTCTCTATACATCTAATTTTTCCTATAATCTCTACCAATAAGATTTAATAAGAAATATTACCACTTACTTACCCTCCCAAATACTTGCAAATTATTTTCTTTACAAAATTATAAAATATATAGTTAACTAAAAACTGAGACTTCCATACCTACAAGTTAAGAAAAAAAAGTTCTGTAACTATTCAAAGACTATTACTCACTCAAAATACTGTATATATAAAAAGAAAAGCATGTGGAAAAGTTGATAATTAACTCAAATAAAAATCAATGTGACATTCGTTTGTAGTTATTCATATCATTTTTCTAAACTTCAAAGCAGCAGCAGCATCTAAATGTTTGTCCAAAGTTCCCAATTTTGGTTTTAACTATAGCTATTTAGCTTGTAAAGCACAACGCTGGCCTAATTTCCAAGCTTTAGACCTTATTAGTGAACAAATTTCTATATTTAGAACCTCATATTACACTTGATTCTTCACATACCTAATTTTTAGTGCCAAGCCCCTGATTTAGGTTCCTAAATGCATATTTCAAGCTGCCAAATATTTCTTGTCATAATAGGATTAAGTTGTCTATTGTAGATCATAAAATAGATAAGATATGCCAAAACTGTTTATACAAAACTTTAAGACCATGAGCTAGCAGAGTTTCATTCACATTATTATCATAATCCTACAAAAACCCTAAAGTCATCATTAGTAATTGGTTAGGTTCATAAATTAGGTTACTAAATTAGCAGATCCAAAATAATACCAATGATTCCTTTTCTTAAATTAAGAAAACTTGTATTTATAATTCTGCTAGATATTCAGCATAAAAATTGGCAACCACCCAAGTTATCTGATATCTAAATATTTTACTTACGTAATGCTAGGACTAAAGGTAAGCTTTGGAAACAGCAAGCTCATTCTTTCATTTTATAGATGAGTTCAAGAAGCTCCTGATCACACAGAGAACTCAAGATTTCTGATTTCTGGTGTAGAGAGCTTGCTGCTACCTTTCCTGCATTTAACTCAAAGCTGAATAAATAATAATATCTTCTGGTGGAGTTCTCTAACAGAACTACATTCAAGAATTATTGATCTATTTATACTAAAACTCAACTCTTTTCAAATCTGGATGTAAGTCCATTTGAGAAATAAATAACTTCTGCATATGTTGACAGATTAAGTGCCAGTGGCCTTGAGAGTAGAAAGCAAGAGTGGTGATGATAACCAAATGAAGCTTTCTGTTCTCTCCCAGGTTGTGCCTGCTTCTGAGCCTCTTACTTGGTGTTGGTCGTCTAGTTTATCTATGGAAACAGCAGGCCTGCTGGTATTTTTATGCTCAGATCAAAATTATGTACCCAACAGGGAGACACTTTTTGCCAAATTAGATCATTGGAGGTGTTGTCTTCACTAAGAAAAGGTGCAGGGGGGATCATGGGAAGAGACGCATTGGATGCATCTGATTCAAAAAAGTGCCTGAGACCAAAAGGACTAAGGTGTCCAAGACAAACCAAAGTCAAATCGAACACTCTTTCACCTCTCTCCTTCTGCCCTTTCATTCTCATCAATCATAGAAATGTAATTCTCCCCGGGCCACATCATCTTAGCTTTGGCACTTCGGTCCCTATCCCGTTACTATCCTGAAACAGCTTGCTCCTTGCTTTGTTTCTGCCCTTCTCTGATTCTGAAAAGGACAGAAAAGAGAACTATCTAGATGTCACTCAAAACCATATTGAATTCCTTAAATAGAATCAACATGGGGAGCGCCTTCACCTAAAGCACATGTGTTCCCCAACATCAGAGAATTCATGGGGAAAACAAAGGGAATGGCTTCCCTGAGGATTTATCCCCAACACCACATCAGAGAGACAACGAATGTGACAGATTAAATGCACCAGCTTCTTCAGTTAGAGTTGTTTTTGCTTTGGCATGAGAAAACTGAAAGTTCTTGAATGTTACGGAATATCTCCTATGTCAAGCCTTCCTTTGTTTTCCCAAGGAAATAAAAGTTTCCCTTGCCTCTTTCCTTCTAAAAAAATAGGTCTTTTCAGGCTGGGTGCAGTGACTCACACCTGTAATCCCCACGCTTTGAGAGGCTGAGGCGGGTGGATCACTTGAAGTCAGGAGTTTGAGACCTGTCTGGCCAACATGGTGAAACCCCATCTCTACTAAAAATACAAAAATTAGTCAGGCATGATGGCACATGCCTGTGATCCCAGTTATTTGGGAGGCCGAGGCAGGAGAATCACTTGAACCTGGGAGGCAGAGGTTGCAGTGAGCCGAGATCATGCCACTGCACTCCAGCCTGGGCAATAGAGTGAGACTCCATCTAAAAAAGAAAAGAAAAGAAAAAAAAAAAATAGGACTTTTCCATCTATCAGGCACTGACTATATTGTCCTGTAATTAGTAACTTACCAGCCTGTCCCCTAGCACCCCACCCAGCTGACAGATGACTATCTCCATCTTTCTGTGTAGTTCAGGATCTGTGTACCTGGAACACACACCTTCTCCTTGGCCAACCCCCATGGGGAATGCGTGTTCATCTTGAGAGATTCACCTCCTTCATCTGGTGTGTCTATGTCTGCGTGTTCCCATTCACATGTCCTAAGCAGATTCAACCACATTACAACCTGCCCTGTGTGATGTTTCAGCCTTTTCAAAAACTATTTAATATGGAGCCTGGCACATACTAAACATAATTATAATCTAGAATTAAGAAAGCAATATCCTGAAATAGTTTCTAGATTTTGTTAACTCCTCATTTAATTATCTTGGTGTATTTCCTATCGAACTTAATGGGTATTCAGTAAAACTGAACAAAAACCAAATTCAGTTGGGTGCTCTCTTATTAATGCTTTTGTCCTCCCAAGAACTAAGAAGAAAAATGAATATTCTAAATTTGAGAGAAGAAAAATATATTTAGGAAATTATAAAAATGGAAATTACACTTTTACCTATTATTTTTATCATTGTTTATCATTGTTACCTACTAAAATGTTAAAAATAGATGTTAAAGAATTAGCAGTTACAGAGGGTCTTTGCTATTGAAATAGTCTTCATCCATAGTAATTAAAAAAAAATTAAACTTAAGAAAAATTGACTTTTAAAAAAGACATTCTCTGACCAGTCACTTTAATGAAAATATCTGAGATTAATTCGAAACAAAGTAGCAATTTTCTTATCTCTTGATATGCAGAGATCTGAATGCTTTAGATGATGAAGATGCATGATATCCTATTTACAAAGCGGACATGTTCTGTAAAGCTGCCAAAAGCACGTTTATTTGGCAAACATTTACATTGGGTTTACTATATTCTAGGAACAATTCTGAGCTTGCTAGCAATCAATAATCTAAATAGTATCATTAACTCCATTTCACAGTTGAAGAAACAGAGGCACATAGAAGTTGAGTAATGTGCACGGTTCCATAGTAAGCGGCAGAGTTGGAATTACAATCTAGGCATTCCGACCACAAAGTTTATGCCATTGTGCTGCACAAGAACTAGGCAATGACAAATAAGGACTCTACGTGCCCATGGGCTTACCTTACCTGTGTGATAGAAGTATGTCTTAGGGGGGTAAAGTGTCTCAGTCTGAGTTTAAAACCTGATTAAACAGATCAACTTACTTCGTGGCAAACAGTGTTTTACAAGTGCTTATCTACAGCAGCAGTTGCTATCCCATAAAATACTATCTCTTTTTATGGTTAGAACATACAGTTAAAAACCTGCTGGGCACCTCAACTTGGCAAAACCACATGCAACTTAGTTAATAAGCCTAACCAAAGTTCATTGTCACTGCCCTATCAATGCTTGGTGGAGCCTCAAGCACTTCTCCAGGTACTCAGTGCAAACTTCAGAACATGCCTTTTGTTCTTACTCCCTCCTCCTTCACCAGCCCCAGGTGCAGTTGGTCACCCAACCCTGTGAATTTGGCTTCCTTACCATCCTTCAACTCCATTCTCCTCTTCATCCTCATTGCTGCAACCTTATCCTAGCTTCCACGTTCTCTCCTGGGCAACTGCCATGGTCACCCCACGGTCTGCCAATTTCCAAGCTTTCTTCACTCATCCCAGTTCATCCTCCATACAGCTGCAGCAGCAGGTGAACTTTCTAAAAAGCAAATTTAATTATTCCAGTTCTCTTCTGTGTTGCCATCATCTTCATTCTCCCTGCATTGCCACCTGCCTACGATAAAGTGCAAACTCCCCAGGATGGAATAACGGCTATAAATGACTGTGGCTAGCCTTGTACTGTAAAATATGGCAGCCATTGGCCAGAAGTACTTTGAGCACTTGAAACGTGGCTAGTCCAACGGAAATGTGCTTTGAGTAAAACATGTGCCAGATTCCAAAGACTTAGCATGAAAAAAGAATGTAAAATATCTCTTTAATATTTTTATTTTTATCACATGTTGAAATGATATTTTGGATATATTGGGTTAAGCAAAATATATTATTTAAATTACCTTTTTTGTTTTCTTTTTCTTGCTTTTTTTTAATGGGGCTACTAGAAAATTTCAAATTACGTAGGTGGCTTGCATCAAGATTTCTATCAGATTGCACTGACTAGCTGTGCTGAACTTTGGGTAGCTTCCAGGATCTACCAGTCTGCCCAGAATGCCCTCCTTCCACTTCTCCACTTCCACAACTTGCCCTGGTAAAGGCGAATTTGTCTTGAAACACTCAATTTCCCTACAAAACTCTTACTAACTTTAATGCTGTATGCAAGGGCCTTCACTGTGCAGCCACATGTGGGCGTCCAAATTTCCACAATCTACTCCTCGGGCACATGACCATCATCATCAGAGCAAATTCCTAACTAGCATTTCCCATGTGTTAAGCACTGTTCTAAGTGCGTTACATTTATTCATTCAATCCTTATAAGAGCCCCCAAAGGAGGCCTCTAGTACCATTTAATCGCCCTAGCAATCCTATGTGGTAGGTATTATTCTCATGCCATTTTACAGATGGGGCACAGAGATGTAACCTTCCTCGTCACTCACTCAGCTCTGGAAGGTGCTCCTAGCAATTCCACTCTACTGGCTGTCTAATTTTCAGCCAGTTATTGCTGCCTCCACTCCAATCTTCCCTGCCTCATGCTTTTGTTCATGCTGAACTTTTGCTGTTCTGAATTGTCACATTTCATTATCCAATACCAATTGCTTGCTGGCTTAATTATCCACCATCAGTTGATGAAATGCCCATGACAGGAATGATCAAACCATCTTGTTCACTGAAATATCCTCAGTGCCTAACAGATGCCTGGCACATAGTCATCAGTCAATACATACTTTCAAATTGAAAAACAAAGATTCCAGGCCTATTGTTTTTCCTTCTGAATTGTATATAGGAACTGTAGAAATATAAGCAAGACATAAAAATAATAGTAATAATAATAACAGCAGCGGCTGCCTAGCATTGAATGCCTGTTGTGACAGGTCATATGCATTTTTCTCAGATCCTCACTGCCCTGTGAGGTCGGCACCATCGTCCTCAGTCATAGATGAGAACACTCAAACCACAGTGCTTCTTGCTGGAGGAATCACAGCTGCCTAGAGCCCCTCAAAGTGTTCAAATCGCAATTTGATCCTTTCTCTCCATCGTGAGGCTCTAGGAAACACTCCCTGAAACCAAAAGTCTACCAAGACTAGAAAAGTCTAGAAAGAGAATGGATTCTATCTTCACTAAAAGTACCACAGTGCTGCTTTCATGAGGTAGAAAGCTGTCCCAAAGGGGGCACTGACCAGCTTGAAGTTTTCTTCTTCCTTCCCTAGGGCACCAGGATGTGGGAAAGTGAGGATGCTAAACACACATGCTCCTTCCACTGCCTTGCGCAGGGTTGCCCTTCAGTCAGAGGATCAGTGACAGCAGAACCGTGCGTCTCTACTCAATTCTCCTACCCGTAACCCCCAACTCTGCCCCTAACTCTCCCTATAGCCACACAAACCCTTCAGATCTGCAGGAGACCATATTTATTCAGACTTTAATAATTGAGCACTCCTCAAAGACTGTTTCTGTTTTCACCCAAATCTCTCCTAGGATTTGAGACTAAGCCCCTGCACTCTGAGGCTTTGCCGCCTCAGGACTTGGTGATGGGTGCCTTCTACAATTCTTGGAAAACACATCTCTCAACCACTGGTTCTCACCCTGGTTCCATGTACACAGACATGCTTAAACTATACAACGTTGCAATAGAGTTGACAGCAGAGAGAGAGAGAATATCTTCTCTTCCTTCATATTGTCAAGGTGCCCACCCTGGTGCTGAGCATGCTTTTGCTGAGTCATTCATTTATTCAGCAAACCTTTATTGTGATCCCACCATGAGCAAATGCATTAGACCACGAGTCTTGGTGAGAATCAATATAAGTTCTTCACGGTTCTTGCTTTTAAGAACAAATACGCTGATACACAAATATCTAGAAGGTCAAGAAGAATGGCATACATTCTACGGAAAATGAACATACCAAGTCCTATAGTTTTCTTGGGGAAAAATGGGTGAAGCCTGATCAAGGAAATTTTAATGGAAGAGATGACAATGAAACTGAGCCTTGAAAATTGGATGGCGGCTTGCAGTGACTGGCAGAGATTTTTTTATGGCCCCATTTGGTTACATCACATCCATTATTATTATTATCATTATTTTTTGAGACAGAGTCTCACTCTGTCGCCCAGGCTGGAGTACAGTGGCCCAATCTCGGCTCACTGCAAGCTCTGCCTCCCAGGTGCACACCATTCTCCTGCCTCAGCCCCCCGAGTAGCTGGTACTACAGGCAACCACCACCACACCCAGCTAATTTTTTATATTTTTAGTAGAGACGGGGTTTCACAGTGTTAGCCAGGCTGGTCTCGATCTCCTGACCTCGTGATCTGCCCGTCTTGGCCTCCCAAAGTGCTGAGATTACAGGTGTGAGCCACCACGCCCAGCCCGTTATTTTTTTAAGATTATGTATTTATATAGATTTAATGATTATCTAAACTAAATAAAAAACCGGCCTATTTGCCCATTGTATGATTTTGAATGCATTTCTAAAGCTTCAGAGTATCAATTAATTTAATAAACATTAGTTAAGGGGCTGTTAAGTTTTTGGTAATTTAGGAAATCCAAATATAAACAAAACAGAGTTTATATCTTCAAGGATTTTACAACCTAATGAGGCACTAGTAATAGTAAGTTAAATATGCTGAGTATCTTCTATATGCCAGGTATCGATCTAAACTTATTTTTGAATATTAATTCATATATACCCTGAATACAACCAATATTATTCCCAATGTACAGATGAGGAAACTGGGGCACAGAGCAGAATGACACAGATGTTTTAATACAAAAATGAAATGATTGGCATTACCATAGAGGTTTGATGCCATAGAGCAAGGGGGCCTAACATAAAGTCGGGGTTCTGAACCAATGGAAAAATGATGATTGATTGGTTTCTTTGTTCTGCTTATAGACCATGACTAGATAGTTATTAAAGGGAAACTATTAATTCCTTCTTCTTTTCTAATGCTAACATCTTCATTATGACGGGCCAGTAACATTTATATAAAAGTTTCGCTTTTCTTAAAAGCATCATGTCTATCATTTAAAAACTATATTTGAAGTAGTAGATTTCTGCACCACCAAAAGTTGAAATAATATTCAAAATTTATTGAAGGTACATAAACATTATTTTAAATATACTTGCAAAATCATTTTAGGTATGTTTTTTGGAGTACCTAAAATAATTACTTAACTCAAGCAGGTAGCTCAGATATTCAATGGTAAATAAAATCAAATGCAATTCCAGGAATGGGCATAATTCTATTGACAGACAGGTCTGGGCCAAGGCAGAGAGCTGAGGGCAGTGTTTCAGCCCTGGAGTTGCCAGATGCTCTTTTCACGATATTCTGCAAGCTTTGGAGGAGGCTGTGGTAGAGAGACTATAAGATATGAATTTAACCCCTGTATTCAAACCTATCAAAAAACCAGCAGAGAGATAAGCCATCTAATAAGGATAGAAACAGTAGGGGAAACAAATGTGACTTCCTATCTTCAGGGTGCTCTCTAGGTGATGATAAAGAAAATCATGGAAGTTTAGGAATTGTGGATCTAAAGTTGATTTATTAAATAGTCAGAAGATTTTTTGCACAATATACTAGCTATAAATGCATAAAAAACCTGCAGGACTTCTCTGGAAATGTTTCTGTATTGATTTCATTGTTGCTTGAGTCAGATATGGATGTTTTCCTTTTATGCAAAATGCTGATGTGCACCAGTTTGTGACGGGGTTCGTGCCTTCAGGAATTCTCTGTAGGGCATGTAAGTAACCATATTGTAACAGTTTGAAATTGGAAGAATCTCATTTTCCATTTCTTTTCACTTACTCAGCAACAAAAAACTAAAGGCCAATGACAACCCTTCTCTTCCCCACTCATCTCATCCAGAAAGAGAGAAAATACTTTAGTTAATACTTTGGCACATTGTATTCATTTTCTGGACTCTTTCACCTTTTGATTACTGCACTGCTCTCTCCCAATTCTTTCTTAAAACAAGTATTCTCTGGAGACCATTATTTATTTAACATAAAGTATTATCTTCTAAGGAAGGTAATTACTAGGTGATGGTCCTAACACATCTCAGATGACATCAGTTTGCAATGTCCCATATGCAGTGCTCAGCAGAGGGTTAAATAAAGCAGCAGGTTAAAATTGGCTTTCAGATGAAACTTATAAAGCACATACAGATTTTCTTTTCAAGAATCTTGCAAGAATCTTGCATTTTTCTTTTAGTTGTTTGCTTTTAATTTCCTGCACCTACATCAACATTTGCGGCACATCTTCGTTGTCTCTGCATCAACTGTAAATATTTTGCAGGGAAGGCAACGCGTCGTGATCGTATTTCCAAGTCTGTAGAACACAGTTGACCCTGTCCTAGTCTTTGAAAGTCAGTAGGTGAAGTTTTGGACAGAGGGGACTTCGATGATGGGTTGGAGCCCAGGGACTGTTCAGGATGTCTACTGTACAGAGGCATCTGGCTGAATCACACTGTACTGGATTCTGATGAGTGAGCTGAGTCTGTGCAGGCTCAAGGACATTTTGTATGGTTAGTCTCTGAGATGCAAGAACACACAGGAAAAAAACATGAGAAGAAAAAAGAGTATAAGTAATCTGCCTATAGATTTTTTTTTTTTTTTTTTTTTTTTTTTTTGAGACGGAGTCTTGCTCTGTCGCCCAGGCTGGAGTGCAGTGGCGCGATCTCGGCTCACTGCAAGCTCCGCCTCCCGGGTTCACGCCATTCTCCTGCCTCAGCCTCTCCGAGTAGCTGGGACTACAGGCGCCCGCCACCACGCCCGGCTAATTTTTTGTATTTTTGGTAGAGACGGGGTTTCACCGTGGTCTCGATCTCCTGACCTCGTGATCCGCCCGCCTCGGCCTCCCAAAGTGCTGGGATTACAAGCGTGAGCCACCGCGCCCGGCCCTGCCTATAGATTTTTAAGAAATAAAATGTATATATACATATCACTATTTGTTAAATATTACAAGAGAATAATTTCATCGAATATCATTGTAAAAGGGAACAGTGTGGCAAAGAACTACAACCGTAGCAAATTATTTAATTGTGACCCTCTGAGTTTCACTATCTCTTGAGCTTTGCTTATTTTAATTATGGGTATCGCACTGGACTCAAGGGGACACTCATTACCCCCAATAAATATCTGAATCCAGGTGAGGCAAAATTGTTTAGAGCAAAATTGTTTAGGCAAAATTGTTACCCTATGTTCAAATCCCAGTTCTGCTCTTACTGTCCTTGCAACCTTGAGTATGTTACTTAATCTTACTAAGAACCCTTTACTTACTGTAAAACAGATACAACAGTCATAATACCTACTTCACTGATTTTTTGGAGAGAAGTAAGTTAGAAAATCTATATTAAGTGCTAGTGCTAAAGTCCAATACATTGGGAAAAAACTGGCTGAATATTGAATAACCATTATCATATCAAACAAAACCTTTCATTGATTTATTCTTTCTATACTTGAGACCTGATGAAATTTTCAAAAAATTATTATTATTATTATTATTATTTTGAGATGGAGTCTGACTCTGTCACCCAGGCTGGAGTGCAGTGGCGCAATCTTGGCTCACTGCAACCTCCGCCTCCTGGGTTCAAGCAATTCTCCTGCCTCAGCCTCCTGAGTAGCTGGGATTACAGGCACATGCCACCATGCCAGGCTAACTTTTATATTTTTAATAGAGACGGGGTTTCACCATGTTGGTCAGGCTGGTCTCAAACTCCTGACCTCGTAATTCGCCCGCCTCAACCTCCCAAAGTGCTGAGATTACAGGTGTGAGCCACCGTGCCCAGCCATTTTTATTAAACATTAGCATATATTTAATTTTTGAGGCCACTGTAATTCAGAAAATACTTGCATTCACTTGCAAAAAATGCACACACACACATACACAAAACCTGTAAGTCAACAACAGGACTGAGAAAAATATAAATCAGAAGGAGGAAATGGAATACAGATTTGAAGTCTGTACTGGCAGCGCCCAACCAGAAAGCAGAAGCCACAGCAGTTTCTTAAACAGAGAATATTTAATGGGAAGAAGTGATAGCAATGTAGAAAGTTGTTACTTAGGTAACTAAAAAGATAAGAACACAATTAAGAAAAAAACGAGAAGAAAAAACAACATGAATAAACTGCCTATAAATTTTTAAGCAATAAAAATGTTTATACATATATGTGTGTACACGTATATATCACTATTTGTTAAATATTGCAAGAGAATAACTTCATATGCTATCACTGCAAAAGGGAACACTGCAACAAAGGAATATTGCGGAGGTACGACTTCCGAAAGCAGCTTTCATACTTACAGATGAAGGGGAAAAGGGAAGAGGTAGGAATTATTCAAATTTGCGGGCTGGAACCCAGACCTCTGAGAAAGGGGCTCGTTTTGCAACTTCTGGCAAATTTGCAAACTGGACTCAACTGCTTCTGCAGGAAAAAAACTGCTACTGCTGGAGTGAAGAATGTTTCTAGGGTGAGGGTCACAAAGACAACGAGCAGAACAGAGCACCAGGGAACCAGTGAGAAGGAAACAGGAATGAGTAAGGCCCTTCTCCCTCTTCTAGCCTTGCTGTCTCCCTCCAGTGTCCTCTATTTCCCCCCACCACTCCACCTCTGCCACCTCACAAAGCAGCATATAGGACAGTGGAGGACAGAGATGCTGCATCTGAATTCCAACCTTTAATCTGAGCCTTCCTGTCTAGCAAATAAAAAGAAAAATAAAGTAAAACGATCAGGCAAAATTAAGTGCAAACATTGTTTTTAGAAAGCCTTCCTATAATGTCTTATCTTTTAAGAAAAGCTGAACTCAGGACATCGAAGTACAAGTGAGAAAATATCCATGCCTCTAAAACAGTATGACTCAGTCAAAGGAAAAAATAAATTATCAGAAATGTAACGTCAAATTGAGTTATAAAATAAAAGTTGTTCTCAACTAAGAAAAGCAAGCCATGGTATATCTCAGAGAGAAACCTCGTCTGAGTGCAGTTAATCCCCCACAAAATGGTAGAGCAACAATGGGGTTGGTCTGGAACCCTACTTTACAATTTTCAAGCTACTTTCAAAATAGGAATTTCTGATTTATGAGCTTGGTTGCTAAAGATATTGTGTACTTTATAGTGAAGCCTATTAATGCTTTCTCCAGAGGACATTAGACACAGTTTTCGTTGTCCAATACAGTCATGTGCCACATAACATCGTGGTTGAAGACCATATGTATGACAGTGATCCCATAATATTCCAAAACTGTATTTTTACTCTATCTTTTCTGTGTTTAGATAGGCTTAGATATACAAATGGTTACAATTGTGTTCTAATTGCCTGCAGCATTCAGTACAGTACCATGCTGTACAGGTTTGTAGCCTAGGAGCAATAGGCTCCACCATAGAGCTTAGGCATAGAGTAGGCTCTACCATCTAGGTGTGTAGAAGTATTATCTCTGATGGTCACACAATGACAAAGTTGCCTAATGACACATTTCTGGGAATGTATCTCCGTCATTAAGTGATGCATGACTCTGTCCCAATTCTCATGTTACTGTGCCTATGTGAGTAGCAGAAATCAACACCAACTAGAAATTTTGGAAATTCCAGATATATATTTTTCCATTTTTCCTCACAACAGTGGCATGCTAGTTGTGGCATTCATCGTCCAGTGCCTGGGTAGAAAGTGGTGTCACTGCAGCATCTAGTGCTCAGTGCTGGTGGCAGTGGAGCTCTCATTAGACACATCCTGTGTCCAATTTGGGGCACTGTTCTGATGAGAGAGACTCTGGCTTCTCAGCTGTCTCAATGTCTTCTCCTCTTCTTGGTTACCTGGCTGCTCAAGGAGGTATTGTTTGTCCTCCTCACTCTCTGTTGGCTTCTCCCTAGGCACAGTTTTGCACAGCCGGCCCTGGATCTCGGTGAGTCACAAGATGAGGTCAAGGTGAACATTCTGAGGACAATGATTCTGATACCTGAGTTAGCCAACTTCTGAGGGCTCCCATCTGACGAGGTTGAGAGGAGTGTGACTCTGTCTGAAGAATGAAGATGTTTTCAGCAGCTCCTTGTAGTTCTGCCTCAGAATCCCAGCTGGAGGAAGAACTAATAGGCTCTGTCCAGCTAGCCACCTATAGGAGTCCTGCTCTCTTCCAGGCTGTCTATTCTGTTTGTTAACCTTCAGACTGATCTAGGGAGCCCTCCCTCTTTTGCCTCCCAGTGCAGCACTGTGTCCCAGCAACAAGACCTGTCACCAGGAACAAAGTCTCCCTGGTAGAGCAGTGGGTAGATTGCACCATCTAAACTCCAGTTCAGTTAAGAGCCTCACCTGCAATCCTGGGACATGTATCCTTTCTCTGCCTAAAATTTGATATAAAGTAAATGAATATTTGAAATTAACAAACTACAACACAGTTGACTTTATAGGGTCAGTTTTAACTCCCTATGCAGTCAAAAAATTTACATGTAAATTTTGACTCTCCAAAAACTTAACTAGTAATAGCCTACTGTTGCCAGGAAGCTTTAGCGAAACATAAACGGTTGATTAACATGTATTTATATTGTATGTATTATATACTGTATTGTTAAAGTAAGCTAGAGAAAAGAAACTATCATTAACAAAATCATAAAGAGGCAAAACTGTAGTCACTATTCATTAAGTGGAAGTAGATCATCATCCTCATTGTCTTCACATTGAGTAGGCTGAGGAGGAGGAAGGAGAGGAGGGGTTGTTCTTGCTGTCTCAGGGGTGGCAGAGGCCGAAGAGGTGGAGGAGGTGGAAGGGGAAGCAGGGAAAGCAAGAGAGGCAGGCATACGTTTTGTAATTAACAGAAATACATAGTAATTTCTGGCAAACTTTTTTACTTTTTCATTTCTCTAAAAAATGTTTCTATATGGTACCAATCCTTCTTCCACGACTTGCTTTAGTTTCAGCACCCCTGTCATAGAAGGGTACATGTTGTGGAAATAGTCAAAAGCAGTCCTGAACCGTCAGAACCCTTCTACCAAATTGTCAAATGTAAATGTGTTTCCTGGCACAGCTTCTCCTATGTCTTCTTCCTCTTCGTCTGGCAGTGATTCGGAAGCGCTCATCTCCATCAAGTCATCTTCTGTTAATTCCTCTGGTGTGATGTCTGTAAGCTCTTAAATTTCTTCAAGATCCATATCTTGAAATCCTGCACCCTCTATCTTTTTTGCCTTATCCATGATCTCTTTCATGATTTCCTTGATTGGCTCTGTTGTAAATCCTGTGAAGTCATGCGCAACATCTGGACACAGTTTTCTCCAGCAGGGATTTATTGTTTCTGGCTCAATGGCTTTCACAGCTTTTTGAATAACAATGATGGCATCTTTAATGGTGTAATCCTCCCAGACATTCATGATATTCTCTCAATTGAGGGTTCTCTTCCATAGCCTTAACAATCTTTTCCATATAATACCCTGTGAAATAAGCCTTAAAAGTCCTAATGACCTCCTGATCTGGAGGGCAAATCAGAGACTTTTGCAGGGGAGGCACATAGACTACTTTGATGCTTTTGTGGTTGAACTCATGGGGTTCTTGATGGCCAGAGACATTGCCCAATATCAAAAGAACTTTGAAAGGAAGTTACTTACCGGCAAGGTACTGTCTGTCTTCAGGAACAAAGCATGGATAAAACCAATACAGAAAAAGTGTTCCCATTGTCCAGGCCTTCTTATTATACAGTCAAAAGACTGACAGCTGGTGTTTATCTTTTCCCTTCAAGACTTGGAGCTTAGCAGCTTTATAGATAAGGGGAGTCCTGATTGTAAACCTGACTGCATTTGCACAAAACAGTAGAGTTATTCTGTTCCATCCTGCCTTAAATCCTGGTGCTCACTTCTCTTCCTTACTAATAAATGTCCTTTGTGGCATTTTTTCTTCCATAAAAGGGCACTTCCAATTGCATTAAAAACCTGTTCAGGCAGATATCATTTCTTCTCAATGATTTTCTTTCTCTTTTTTTTTTTTTTTTTGTTTTTTTTTTGAGATGGAGGCTTGCTCTGTCACCCAGGCTGGAGTGCAGTGGCCAAATCTCAGCTCACTGCAACCTCTGTCTCCCAGGTTCAAGTGATTCTCCTTCCTCAGCCTCCCGCATAGCTGGGATTATAGGCGTGAAGCACCAAACCCAGCTACTTTTTGTATCTTTAGTAGAGATGGGGTTTCACCATGTTGGCCAGGCTGATCTCAAACTTCTGACCTTGTGATTTGCCCTCCTCAGCCTCCCAAAGTGCTGGGATTATAGGTGTGAGCCACCACGCC